>NC_134407.1:16446779-16746779 GCF_038048845.1 Mixophyes fleayi
TTTAGAGACAGGGTAAGACTGTGAGATTCACCCAAGCATAACAAAATAAAAACTGAAGAAAACAAGAGTAACTTTGAAATCTGTGGTGAGAAACTATATTCCATGTGTAAAACCTGTTTTGTAGATGGTTCAGTGATTGCGGACAATATGAAGGCAGCCATTTTGCGGACTAAACCATTCGGCCTATCTATTCAGTAGTAAATTGTGACATCACTCGGTGATGTCACTAGTTCCTTCTGAATTAATTGGCTGCGTTCACATTAATATTATTCCGTCCGCAAATTGACTGCATCCATTGTGAAAGTGATGAACACACATTTAATGGGTTCTACATTCACTCGCTTAGCCTCTCCTGCATCATAATACAAAATCATTAAATGATTGCCACAGTGTTCTTTATCCAGTCATTATAGTAACCCCCATAATGCAAACAAAATGTATTTGTCTTGTACTGTTTTGCTCTTCTTTTTTATTTTATACATTTTTCCATTTATTTTTCAATTTTTTTATTTATATAACAGACTGTAGATGGCAATTATTATGCTTATTGTACTTTTAATCTCCTCCGACGAGTAGCTGGACTGTACGGCCATCCACTGGGCCTGCCGTGGGGGCAAGCTGGAAGTCATACAACTCCTTCAGGAGAATGGGGCTGAAATCAATTTGAAAGACAAGGTAACATTTATCAATGCTAGACTACAATTTCCAAAAAGGGAAAGTGTCAGTGTTGCCCATAGCAACCAATCAGATTCCAGCTATCGCTTATCGTGTACATTCTAGAACATGATAGCTAGAATCTGATTAGTTGCTATGGGAAACACCGACACTTATCCTTTTTAGAAGTCTTAGTAAATCTACCCTATGTGTCTATGTGTTCTTCCCACTCTTTAGCCCTTCAGGGGGGCCCTTACAATTCTTAGTTACGGGGCCCACAATTGTCTAGTTGCGCCCCTGATTATCACTCGTGTATTTGCGCATATGTAGTTCAATTGCAGCCCAGCGTGGCAAATGGCGGCTATTGCTCTAGTAGGGTAAAATATAATATTATTCATATATTCCAGCAGAAGAGCGATACAATGACCAAAGATGATCTAGTATGGCAGCCATCTTTGTTAGGTTATAACCTTCACCAAGACAGTAAAAGAGATCACCCGTATAACATGATAATGCAATAATATCATATATTAAATGTGCACCTTCAATAAACCACAAGATATACAAAAAAATGCTTGAGTAACAACAAATACAGAGAATGGCATAGCGAACACATGATAATAGAAGTAGCACATAGGCAAACTGAGGGGGGGGGGGGGGGGTTCCAAGTGCCTGGGAACCCCATCCAAGCCTGGGGCACTGTATAATTGAGGTGGCTGGACCCTGCCCCCGCTTCCCACGGCTCTGCTTGAAAAGGGAGAGCTGTGTGCACCTAACAGTAGTGCACACAGCATTGCCCGTGTATATTATGTGGATAGGAAAAGTTGGAGAGCAGCCAAGCACTGTCTAATATTATAGCCACGCCCCACTGCATGCTGGCCACGCCCACTGGCGGCGTGGTGTGGAAACCGCCCCTCTACAAATCCTGCGTTTAACCCTGTAGTACTATGCAGTTGGTTACTACTGGATATCCCGGGATAGGACAATGCAATTATTGTGCCTGGGGTGCAGAAATTCACAACTTTAGCACTGTCCGTCCAGTTTCTTGCTGTCTCCACTGTCAACCAACTTTTAGGGGTATATTTACTACGCAACGGTTCCGTAGAACCACAGATTCCCAGCGCTTTTAAAACAGCACTTTCATTAAAGATAAAAACCATTGAGTATTGTCTTTAATAAAATTGCTGTTTGAAGAAAATGACTTCAAAGCGCCGGGAATTGGCGGTTATGCGGAATCTCCGCATAGTAAATATACCCCTTACAGTGCATACCTCCCAACTGGGCCAAAATGACGCAATTTGCGAAGAATCAGCCCCGATCTCGCCCACTTTGAGCGACTGGTACACTTTAGATGACATAGCAATGGTACAGGGCCGGGAGAATGTACATTATTCCTTCACACATATCCTTTATTGCAGCATATGTTATTTCCTCTGTCTCATAAGAATAATGATTATTCATTTAAACCTTTGTAGCATTAATAGGGCATACTGAGCATTTTTCGGATGTTTATTTCAGGTTCTTAGCACTCCCCTGCATGTCGCTACACGTACTGGACACGCAGATATCGTGGAACATCTGATCGCCACTGGGGTGGATATAAACTCCAAGGACAGGGTAAGTTATATACTTTTTGTATTGCTTTAAGTTACGAACTATCACCCAGGCGCAGATCATTTTTGTCTATTTATAAAATAACATGTAGTTACTCAGAAAAGGGAAGCACACATCTAAATAAAAATGTTTATCTATTCCCTGTGTTTACCAAATAATGCAAGTCTTTCCAGTCATGTATTGTGGCTGAGTCATTAAGAAGAGCAAAGCAAAAAAAAAAAGGAGTAACTTTGCACCTGGGCAAAACCATGTTGCATGGAGGGGGTGGTACATTTAAAATGTGGAGACAGATTTATAGTTGGGATAGGGCATGTTCTAGATCAACTTTACATTTCAGTGTAAAAATAAAGTTATCAAGTATTTGTGTGCTACAGACAAAAAAGTCAGTATGTGCAAAATAATAAACAAATTTGCACCTTTTGCATTGTAACATGGTTTTGTTCTGGATCAAATTTACCCCTTTTTTTTTACCTTGCTCTCCTTAATGACTCAGGCTCAATGCGTTTTATTAGCAATGGCTTCGTACAGGCCCCCCCTTCAGTGTTGAGCCCCCCCTCTTACTTTCGCATACCACATAATTGTCCTGATTTTGGAGGACATCCCGACTCACGGACTGTAAAAGGGGTGAGGGTTAACAGGAAAGTGGGTGGAGCTTTGCCCACATTTGTGGGTGGAGTTTGGACAGAACGGGGGCAAGGCTTATTTTGTCCCGCTTTTGGGATTCTAAATCCTGTCAGCGGGGCAACATAAGCCCCACCCCCGATCAGCCCAAACTCCGCCCACACATTATTATTACTGTAGATTTGTCAGGCGCCACAGTGCTCCGCAGCGCCGTACAGTAGGGAAAACAATAATGCATAAACAGGGGCATACAAGGTAGACAAAATAAATGCAGACATGGAAACAAAGGTTATGAAGGACCCTGCTCATTAGACAGCTTACATTCTAAGTGGAAGAGGGCACAGCTGAAACAAGAGGAGCGAGTGTGGCTCAGAGTAGAGATTGGGACAGCAATGAGAGTGCATTAGTGTGAATAGTGTTATCATGGATAAGGTCACCTCTAAAAAAGAGATGGGCTTTCAAAGAGTGTCTAAAGATTTGAAGGCTGTGGGAAAGCCTGATTGGGCGTGGTAGGGAACTCCATAAGTGGGGAGCAGCACGGGAGAAGTCTTGTAGGCTGGAGTGAGAGGTGGTTACCAGAGACGAGACAAGGAGCAGGTCATTGGGCAGGAGGGAGAGTATTTTGATATAAGATTTGAGATGTATGAAGGAGTTGTGGTGTTGAGGGCACTCAGTTTGGGGGCGCTGTATGAATGCCATTGTGTCACTCCTTCAGTGTTTTAGGTGCTCCCTTAACCCTGGTGCCATGGATGAACGACTAGTGTCGCCTAATAGTAGGGCCGGTCCTGGCTGCGTAATATAGTGGCACTACATAAGTAAAGGATAATAATTTGCAGTGGCTGTGGTGGAATTAGGACTAATCGTTCTTTGGTTACAGGAAGGTGACACTGCGCTGCATGATGCCGTCAGGCTTAATCGGTACAAAATTATCAAAATGCTGATAATACACGGAGCCAATATGATGACGAAAAATGGAGTAAGTATCTTGTACATCTAAACCCAATAAATTATAGCAGTTGGAAAGACCACAATGAGGTAGATTTATCAAACATTCTAAAAAGGAAAAGTGCAGGTGTAGCCCCTAGCAACCAATCAGATTCTAGCTCATACTTGCCAACTTTCCCTCGTTGGCTTCAGGGAGATCCCGGGGGAAGTGGGCGTGCAGGGGCGGGGCTTGACGAATCACATCATTTTGGCTCCGCCCCTAAACGATTGTCACAATTTTGGCCAATTACAGCAGGGGGCGGGTCTAAGGCGACGCAATATTTGCGTCATTAAGCCCAGCCCCCCCCCTGCCACTTATCTATTGCAGGGGTCGAGAACCGGGAGGTTGCCCTGCTCTCATAAGGAGCCTGGGAGGTCTCCCAGAAATGCGGGTGACAACTATGCATTAAAGAAAAGCAGCTAATGAATCTCTAGAGACTGAAGTGTCTTTTACATTTCTGTCTCCATTACTGAAGTCATGTTGTCTTACCTGTCAGTCTTCGATTAAATCTTGGTCTCCATGAAAATGGCCACCTCCATAGGCATCAATACATGGACATAGGACACAATTTCTGAACTGTGTCATCATGCCACAGATGGCGAAGCCAACCACGTCTTGTACTGGCTCAGCATCAGGGAGAATGCCAGACTCTTCAGGGAGTGAGGGAGATCACCCCTATTTCAGGGAGTCTCCCTGACATTCAGGAAGAGTTGGCAAGTATGTTCTAGCTATATTTAAGTTGGTACAGTCTAGAGAATAAGTAGAATGTGATTGGTTGCTATTGGCAACACCTCCACGTTTCCTTTTTAAAAGGTTTGATACATACACACCCACGTATTGGCTACTATAGAGCACATTTCTTAAACTAGTTTTTCTCTGTGCTACACTCATTACCAGGAAGACGCATGCACCACCTATATTATATACAAATTGCTGCATTCAGTGGGATGTACATATATATTTCATATGCAAACAGAAACATGACGCTGGTGCAGCTTAATGCATTGCACCATAAAGTTATTTTAATAACGCCAAGAACTCTATATAGATGCTATTTATTAGGTCTATCTGTTACCTGTTTGTTGTACATATTCTGCTGTTTGTGCCTCCCTCATTTCCTTTTACCCTCTCCTAAAACGCCTCAGCAGTGAAGACCAACTCAAATCTTGAGAAACTCTAGAACAGGACTGGCCAACCTGTGGCTCTCCAGTTGTTGTGAAACTACAACTCCCAGCATACCTTGCTAGCGCATGGATGGCTATCTTTTGGAAAAGCATGCTGGGGTTTGTAGTTTCACAATACCAGAAGAACTACAGGTTGGCCAGACCTGCACTAGAACAACATATTTTCAGGCACCTCTCACTTGTGGATATGTTTATATATGCAGAGTTACGTCCAGTTGGAGTAGGCTTTTAAGAAATTGCCTTCACTCCCTTCCCAATGTATTATATGGGCTCCATTTAATTTGGATCTCTAACCACAATCTTTAATCTAAATCCTTAAAGCCTGTCTCCATTCCTACCCCGAGCAATCAAAACCAGTTACTAATCCCTACCCCAGTAAAGGGGCTTAAATGTCCGAGAGCAAATGTTAGTGCTCATGTAACCTAGAGTCTAAACTAACTGGAGCCAGAATGAACAGGAGTTCAAGGACTAGATTTACTAAACTGCGGGTTTGTAAAAGTGGAGATGTTGCCTATAGCAACCAATCAAATTCTAGCTGTCATTTATTTAGTGCATTCTACAAAATGACAGCTAGAATCTGATTGGTGGCTATAGGCAACAACTCCACTTTTTCAAATCTGCAGTTTAGTAAATATTCCCCCAAATGTCGCTACCTAAATCAACTTCTCCAATAAGAATTAGAGATTGTCATGCATATTGTAAAGCTGGGTACACACCTAAGCAATCTTACGTTAGATACAATTTCACCAACGACTGAAAGTCCCGATCAACATGAGGATTCATGCGTACACACCTAAATGATTTACCTTCAGATCCGTGCCCTTCATGTCATAACCATCTTCTGAAAAGATCGTGACTCTGTACATTGTACAGATATCTGCCTACACTGCTGATGGTTGGTGCGTACACACTTCCACATTTACCCGACTTCGTCAATCGTTTTTTAGAAAAGTTACTAAAACTAAATCAACAGATGCAATGTGCTTGGGTACGATAAAACAGGATCGTGGGAGACAAACTTTTGCAATATCTGGACAAACGGTCGTGAATCGTGTGATCTGCACATCATCATCATTTATTTATATAGCGCCAATAATTCCGCAGCGCTGTACAGAGAACTCATTCACATTAGTCCCTGCCCCAATTGGAGCTTACAATCTAAATTCCCTAATATAGAAAAACACTCACACACAGACACAGACAGACAGAGAGGGAGAGACTAGGGTCAATTTTGATAGCAGCCAATTAACCTACCAGTAGGTTTTTGGAGTGTGGGAGGAAACTGGAGCACCCGGAGGAAACCCACGCAAACACAGGGAGAACATACAAACTCCACACAGATAAGGCCATGGTCGGTAATCGAACTCATGACCCCAGTGCTGTGAGGCAGAAGTGCTAACCAGTAGGCCACTGTGCTGCATAGGCGTGTACCCAGCTCAAGTGCATATATATAATTGTTTCGTCATTTCGCAATAACTGCTTACACGTTCTCCTATGTGTGCATTCAGGATGGTAAAACCCCGACAGATCTTGTGCAGCAGTGGCAATCAGACACGCGGGAAGCATTGGTGAAACAGACAAACTTCTGCTCAGAGAAACAATTGTAAAGAGAAGACCAGAGTTATCTGTTATTTATTGCTGTGATGCAGATGGTAGATAGGAGTCTGGATGTGATTAGCAAATGCTTCAGAAAATTATTTTTTTAATGCAGATTGTTTGATATAATGTATTTATGTACAGCCGTTTCTTGCATTGTTATATTGCATGATTTATTGTAAAAAACAAAAAACACACATTGCTTCTTAACAATATAAAGTTGAAATGTGTAACTTGTGAATATTTGTACAACAAATTTTAGGTACACACTCTAGCGACAGTATACACACTAGATCGCAGTGAAATCTAGGTGCGCTTCTTTAGATAAATGAAATGTGTACAAGTGAATAAAATCATTTGGAAATGTGCAGCCAAGACAATTAACTATACACACTACTTTACATGCTACGAGTACCATACTGATATAATATCTTTATTCCTTATAGCTCAGGAGTGCTGAAACTGATCTGTATAATAACTATGAGCTGCTAGGATAAGTCATGTGTGTGTCACAACTGTATTAAAGGCACATTGCACAGAAGCCTTAACCTCACAAATCTATGTGACGGTCTCGAAGTCTCCTAGGTAACAAATGCTTGGTACAGTTTGTTGGATTCAAAAACAAAACATAAATCAGAGGCCGATGAAAATTAATAATCAAACTTGACTTCAAATTGGGAGTAAATGTATCAAGCTGAGAGTTTTCCGGCGAGTTTGAACAAGTGGAGATGTTGCCTATAACAACCAATCAGATTCTAGCTGTCATTTTGTAGAATGCACTAAATAAATGAAAGCTAGAGTCTGATTGGTTGCTGTAGGCAACATCTCCACTTTTTAGAACCCGCAGTTTAGTAAATATACCCCTTAGTGTAGATGTTGCATACCCAGAATAGATATTTTCGGGACTGAACCAATGAGAATGCAGCCTACCAACAAGACTGCTTTCACTTAGGATGTCAGAGCAATGGCTCTTCAATGGCTTAATGGTCAAATAAGATTAAACTGATTTTACATTAGCCCACGGGACAGCTCCAACCAATATTTAATTTGCCTTATGCCTAGGGCAAAAGAAAGAGGGAGTGCCAGTTTTGCCAATGATCATCTGAAAAATGGTATGTCCTACGTACTGGAGTCAAAATACACAGGTAAACATCGTCACCGCTTTTTGCTCTTTAACAAAGAGTTAACTCTGGAGAAATCCAGTCTTCACCTCATCATCACAGCTAGAAATGATTATGTGGTGGAATGCTGTCCCCAAAGATCTCCATGGGGACAGTAACGCAAGTCAATTTATTAAGCTGCAGTAACGCTATCTCAGGATGGTGTTATGGGTCTTTTATCCTCAGATGAAGTTCATTTACTTTTGCAGCTTATTGAGTTAACTAGTGCCGCTGTCCCCATAGAATTCTATGGGGTCAGCGTAGAGCTGTAACTTAAAATTTTAGGTCCCTAGACCTCGTTTAACCAAATCATCATCATCATTTATTATTTATATAGCGCCACTAATTGCGCAGCTCTGCACAGAGAATATTTGTCACTCACATCAGTTCCTGCCCCATTGGAGCTTACAGTCTAAATTCCCTAACATACACACAGAGACTAGGGTCAAATTTTGATAGCAGCCAATTAACCTACTAGTATGTTTTTGGAGGGTGGGAGGAAACCAGAGCACCTGGAGGAAACCCACGCAAACACGGGGAGAACATACAAACTCCCAGAGCCGTAACTTAGAATTCTAGTGCCTGGGGCGAGAAAGACAAATGCCGCCCCCCTAGCCCTCAATTTTAACCAAATTAACCTAAAATATTTATAAATTGCACCCCCCCTTCAGCGTTGCGCCCCGGGCGGTCGCTCCTGTCGCACAGCACTAGCTACGGCCCTGCAAACTCCACACAGATAAGACCAATGAATCTAAAATGTTCCTAAACAACGACCCCTCTTGCACAGCCCTAGTTACGGCCCTGGGACTGTGGTAAGCACTTGTAATTGGGCTAAGGCCGGAAGTAATCTCTGATTTTCCGTTTATTTTTCTTTGCAACATCCTGGGTTAAATAAACATTGAAAAATGAATAAAATTGCTAAATAAGCAGGTTCAAAGAAAACAGAATCACACTGGGTCATGGGTTGACAGCGCTGATGTGTATATATATACCTATATCATTTATATATATATATATATATATATATATATATATATATATATATATATATATCCTTGCTAGAAGCATAAGCCTCCATTATCAATGTTGTACACGGTTGCATTGCCAGAGTAATTATACTGAATTTCACAGCCACCCTGATTGCAGCCCTAGATGAGTCCTCAGCTCCCAGCTCTGTGCATTACCCCCCACCATGAGCAGGGGCGTAGGTCAGGGAGAAGTTGTGTCTGGATCTTGCCCTCAGTCACAGACTGCACATTAATGATTAATCCCCCGTCCCCTGTAACCTCCCCCCCCCGTAGCGCTGTCCGGGTACAGTGCCGTGCACCATGCTGCTGAGAGCGCTGCTCCGGCCTTGTGCTCGGGCTGTCTGCAGCCCCGGACCCCGCAGCTATGTGCACACTGCCCTGGACATCTCCGGCATCTACCCTCCCATCGCCACCCCCTTCACCGACCGCGAGCAGGTGGACTACGGCCGGCTGGAGGAGAACCTGCAGAAGTACGCGGACGTCCCTCTCCGCGGTATGTATCATCCAGCTGGCGTAATGCAACGCGTGACTTCCCAGCGGCTGGGGAACTGCAAGTCCCAGCGTGTCACTGGTAGCTCCACATAACAGCTCTGCATAAGGGGGTGAAGCAGCTACATGGCCAAGATTAAAGCAAAAGAGAACTTTATATAGTAATATAAATATATTCTAAAGTACAAAGGGGTGGAATTATTTCTAGTCTATTTTGCATTGGAGATATATATATATATATATATATATATATATATATATATATATATATATATATATATATAAAACACACATACATACATACCTACCTACCTATCTATCTGTCTATCCGTTGGTAGTCAGTTTCACGATATTGACTACCATGACAGAGAAGACAACGACATGAGGAGTTCGATTCAACAGTACACCTAGCTACAAAAGAAACTACTTACTGGAATGCAGATTACTTCATATCACGACTCGCTCTCTTGCCGACTGTAGAACATCACGTCATCACCACCCGCAACTTAGCTTAAAGCAGCAACGGACGGACTCGCCTGTCATTTATGTCATGTAAGTGTTATTTTAGTGGTTAGGGTTAACCCTAACTCCTAACCCTAATACCCCTAACACCCCTAATTCCCCTAATTCCTAAAATAGTACTTACATGATATAAATGACAGGCGGGTCCGTCCATCGCCGCTTTAAGCCAAGCTGCGGGTGGTGATGATGTGATGTCCTACAGTCGGCAAGAGAGCGAGTCGTGATATGAAGTAATCTGCATTCCAGTAAGTAGTTTCTTTTGCAGCCTGGTGTACTATTGAATCGAACTCCTCATGTCGTTGTCTTCTCTGTCGGGGTAGTCAGTACCGTTAATAGGTACTACACCCTATCTATCTATCTATTTATCTATCTATCTACCCTCAGATACTTCACAAGTGTAATTGTCAACAGAGATATAGGTGATTTTAAGAACATCTTCTTATAGCCGTACTTTACACAATCAACACAACTGCAACATCTTGCAGTAGTAATGTGTATGTGGTGAAATCTTTTTATCTAATTTTTTTGCATTTTTTTTGTGAGGTATAATGTTACCTATAACAATGTTTACTTCTTAAACGTTATTTATTCAGTTGTAAAACTGTGGTCTCCCGGCTCATAGGATAATGCGGCTATTGTTGCTCTATAGTGGCCATTTGAGCGAAATCTATCAAAGTCTGAGGTGTCAAGATGGTGAAAACAACTGCAGGGCTGCAGAATTGTGCTCCTGCTAAGGGGAGCTGAGGGGATTGGGGTGTGCATGGCTGAAAGTGAACTAGCTGCACCTCATATTGCTCCCAAATGCAAAAATGAGATCTTGTGTTGAGGGACAAAATATTTAAAAAGGGTGGAGAGTGTGCAGTTTGGGAGGTGTTTGCGGTGCGTAGTCGCAGAGTCATTTTATCCCTACATTGTTCAAATTCTCGGAGACTGATCTGGTGCCTTTTATATGGGAAAGCGCTTTTATGGACACAAAATATAGCAGTGCGCTAAAAATAATATTCTGTTTTCACAAGGTTCGCACACAATGCTGAACAAACCCTGATCTTTCTGTTATGGAGTTGACAAAATGGATTATAAAAGGAAACGTCAAGTTGCTCAATACATTTATAACCAGCAAAAGGTCAGACAAGGCTGGCAATGCACTAGAAGTGAAAAAGTAGTTATATTTAATTTCATATGAAAATAAACATAATACACATCGAATATCATGATGACACAGTTAACCTCCGTGGGCAAGTATTACATGACTGCCACGTGAAAGCAGAGTGCCTGATATGTCCAAACGCCCCTTTCCCTCCCGTTCACTCCCTGAAATCGTAGGCTGTAGTAAGTGTCCTTTACCCTCGAAGATGAATTGAACATGGCTGCGTTCTGTGACGCGTGAGCCAGTTTGGGCCTTGACGAACCAGGCTCAGAGTCTTTCCTCTAGAGCAGGGGTCAGGGAACTTTTTTCCCTTTTACCCAAAAATATATTTAGATACGCCAACGTTACCCCCTTGATTTGAAAGGAAGGAAATCATATATTATTAATTATTGGAATTCAAAATTTTATTGAATCTATTAAAAATTTCTTTGAATGCTTCAACTTTAAAACTTCAGGTTTTGGAGAAATGATGTTGCTTCATTTTTGATACGAGAGCATCAATATTGGGGCATTTTGATGTCAGAGCAATTTGGATACAGTCTTCAGCATCCAATCGATTTCTCTGCTTTGTTTTTATGTTCGTTAGAGTGGAAAATCCTTGTTCGCAAAAGTAGATTGTTGGAAAAGTCAGCAACTTTTTGACTGCCTCCTCATGTGCAATTTTGATGCCTTTGCAGCTGTTGACATCCAAAAATATGACAGATCTGCTTTGTTTTCAAATGCAATACGTGCTTCATTATTGCATCGAAGCTCAAGAAGTGCCTCTGCCAACCCTTGAGGCTTCTCTGGTACAACAGCAATTTCACATTTAAAGGGGTCTACAATCCAACTGACAGCATGTGAATCGGCAGTATTACCCCCAGGAATTAAATTTTTACCCCATTTGGGGTCATTTACCCTTGTTCCCTGACCACTGCTCTAGAATGCTTTTGTGTTTTAACACTCAAGCTCGATACCGAGGAGAGGGTCACCTGAGTAATGTATTGATGGAGGGGAATTGTGCTCTAAACGTGCATGCTGACAAGGGTGCGTTTCAAAGCCTCTCTGCTCCCTGCATCATATGTCAGGCAAATCATTAATAGAATATAAAATTAAAGACAAAAAATCACCACCATGTGTTTGCTCACAATAAATTAGTGAGTTGTGTTAACAAAAAACACATATTTTATCATGGGATTAAGTTTTCCTTTATATATAAAAAAATGTTTTAAAAAATCATGGTTTCCCTTTCCACGAGCATTAATGACATTATTATAGACTGATACCGATGCGTGGACGGATCAAAGTATGGCTCCTCGCATGCAAAGCGTATGAAACTTTATAATGAATGATTAACCATCATTTTAATGACTGACAAGAAACCATTTGCACATCCACATTCACTAATGCAAGATGGAATCATGCTGACGTGAGGGATTAACAGGATGGTATTATCACATTATCACTTTGCACCAGTATAAATTAGATTAGGGCTTAGGCTTCTTGGCCAAATTTCATGTGAGCAAAATTCAAGATGATGGTTTGTGTGCGTGTTTTACACAGCCTTCTTTTGTACATTATAGTTCTTGCCAAACTGTTTTCAGGCTTTCTTGTCATTTTTCACCATCGTAATCATGGTCATGGAATAGACAAATATTATTTAAAGAAAATACATTTAGTGTCATCAAGGTATGCAGTGTGCAGTTTGCATCTCTATCTTTATTCCTCCAGTCTAGATAATCTAGGGGCTGATTCATTAAGGATCTTAAATGAAGAGGTATCTTATTTCAGTCTCCTGGACAAAACAGTCAGTATTTAACTTATGTGCAAAACAGAAAACTAGTTTGCACCCCTTGCATTGTGTAAAATGGTTTTGTCCAGGAGACTGAAATAAGATACCTCTTCATTTAAGTTCCTTAATGAATCAAGCCCCTAGTTATTATATGGTCAGGTCATATGCTAGCTCATACTTGCCAACCTTTAAAAAGTGAATTCTTGGAGATCCCGGGCAGGGGGCGTGGTTGGAGCGCAGGAGGGGGCGGGGAGCAGTCAATCGCTGCATTTTGGCCCCACCCCGCGACAAAAACGTCATTTTGTTGCGGAGGGAGGGGGCCAAAATGACGCGATTCACCGCCAATCGCATCATTTTGACGAGTAAGTTCCAGTATGCGGGATACTTGCCTGCTCTCCCGGGAGTCCGGGAGACCTACCCGAATTTCGGGAGTCTCCCGGACATTCCGGGAGAGTTGGCAAGTATGTGCAGCTAGCTTATAAAGAAGCATTTTAAGGGACTGATTTAAAAGCTTTGAGTCTGTGTGTGTGTCTGGTACAGGGTTGGCGCTCCTTGGAGGCTGGCTAGGGCACAAATGGACGGCATCTAAAACACTGAACGAGTAATATAGCGCCACTCTTCCACTGTTATTAATGCGTCTGCGGCGTCCCTACATGGAATGGCATCCGCCAGCGGCTTCTTACATGTGAAGCTGCTGTCTGCTGCTCCGTGTTCGTGTTACGCTGGGAATTTGGTGCTGGGGCTGCCCCCTTCGCCACCCGCTCGTCGATGGTGGGCAAAATGCCAGAGGGATGGGGGCCCTAGGGCTCCCCCTGGGTCTTGTGGCGTGGATTCCAGAGAATAGCTGCAACGCGCGAGAAGTCCTGGACAGCGATAAGGCTATGAGCGTGCGGAATACTTGGATGTGAGGCTGTAGTTATATGGAGATGATGAGACAACTTGCCTTGTATTTAACACAACACACTCCGCAGTTTTGGTACCTCTCGATAACCTATTTAGTACTATTAGGGAAATAGGGATTGGAGAGCAGGGAGCAAGATGGGATTGGAAGGTAGAAATAGTTAAGATGGTTCAGAATCACTAATGAATCTCCAGCTGGTCAACCAATCCCTAATTATTATTTTTAGTTTAAAAATAACATCATATTATCCACTGTGCGGTACACCAGGGTTATTGTATGGATGGAGCCATCTTCTGGATCTGTAATAACTGACCAAGCATATTATCATGTAGAAATCACGTAACACCAATGTTTCCTTATTGCAGGAATTGTTGTTCAAGGGTCAAACGGAGAATACGCTTATTTGAGCCGGGAGGAGAGACTGGAGGTTGTGCGCAAAGTCCGTCAGGTGGTACCTAAGGAGAAGATCCTTATAGCGGGATCGGGCTGTGAATGTATGTACTGTGGTGCTTCAGTCTTCTTTAGTCATCACTAATTTCTTCAGTTTGAAAAGACAAGTTATAAATGAGTAAGATGCATATGCCTGATTTGGTATAATATGATAAAATTTGGGAGGGCTAACGCGTTTTATAGATTATGTTTATAAACTCCTGCTTGGATTGTGCCTTTCACAAAATATCCTCTCTAGAGCTTGTGGGTTAAAGAAGATGTCCGCTATCATGGAACATGTATAACCTGCGTGTAATGTGTTCAATATATTTCCCTTGTGACGTGTGTGAGTACAAACGGCCTCCATTCAAGCTCCTGTAGGTAAAGGATCTGGTAACACGGCAAATCCATCTGTTGCTTGCTAATCAGTAGACCCTGCAGTTTACAGGCTTTATGTGGAAAGAGTCAGAACATTAATTTTCTTTGTATCCTTTATGCTCTGGTGAAGGGTACAAAAATGATGTACAACTCTTGGGTAGGGCCAATAAATTGAACTGTCATTAGCTACTGACATTCTTTCATCCTCTCCACAGTCTACGCTTGTGTCATAATTCTCTGGATAAGGGGACAACTATCATTTTTCTAGTACAGTTTAGAGAATGAAGTTATGTTGGTTGCTACGGGCAACAGCAGCTTTTGTACACAATTACTTGTAGAACAGTTTATATGAATGTTCCGCAATGTATTCCACTTGATGTGAGTTCCCCGGTTGTACTGGGTTAGTATAACGTTCCTATCCTGCTGTAGACATCCATTGCTGCGCCTTTTGTGATATGTTATCCTACATTTTATACGTTCCTTGTTGCAATGTTCCAAGCTACACGAGCCACGGTGGCGATGACCCGTGAGATGGCCGAGGCTGGAGCCGACGCGGTTCTCGTGGTGACGCCGTGTTACTATCGGGGCAGAATGACCATCTCCGCTCTAGTGAACCATTATACTAAGGTAATGCCATATGTCTTTATTGGGAGGGTCTGTACTGTCTGTGAAAATCTCCACAACACCAAATTACAAATGTGTACAGAAAGACCCTAAAGCGGACCAGACAAGACCCAAGAGTCGAGCGATAGGATAATTGTTTGGCTATCCATCGATTGCTCCTGGTTAGCGCTGCTGGAAGATAATTGCGTGCACAAGCCAATAGCCGTCATCTTCTGATGCCCGCTAATGATCCTGCTTACATTGATGGGATCGTTATCTGGCTGTCCAGGTCGTTTTGGGAGCACGAGGTGCGCTAACGGGCAAGTTGCCCAATATCAACTACAATTTAGCAGCTTTCTTTATGTTTATAGACACAATGGGGCATGTTCAATTGCCCGCGTTTCTCGCGGTGTTAAAAGTATTACCGATATTACGTTAATTCTAAGCTGGATTTCAGCTTGCAGCTCCCTGAGCTGTGAACAGAAAGCCGGCGTTACATGTACCGTAATAACGGTAATAGTGCACAAGTCGCGTTACTTTTGCGAGTAATGCTGACAATTGAATATGACCCTAAGGCTGGGTACACACTATAGAAAATTTTCTCCTTGGCGTTGTGTTAACGCAAAGCTGAATGCTCCAGACCAAACTGCCAAAGCTTCTATAGAGGTAGTAACCCTTCCCGATGATAAAATAGGGAATTGCACTTGTGTCAAGTTACCGCCCTCATTGATATAGAAGCATCACGCGTATGCTTACGTTATCACACATAGCTTCTTCATGTTGGTTTATTTGTGGTAGCAATTTCAGACTACTTTTTATTTGGAAAGAACCAATCTCATGACCTGCACTGTAGAGGTCGTGTTGAGATTCATTTATTTGCGGTGAAGTGTGGTTACTCTCAGTCTCACAATCCTGACACACGGTTCCCCTCCAGGTTGCAGACACGTCCCCGGTACCCGTCATTCTGTACAGCGTGCCCGCGAACACTGGGCTGGATTTGCCTGTCGATGCCGCGGTTACCCTGGCCCAGCACCCGAACATCATTGGGATGAAGGATAGTGGCGGAGATGTAAGTCACTCATTTGCTAGTAGATATCGTCTTCCTTTTTATTGTCTCCAGCTCAAATATCCATAAAAAAATTCATCATGAAAGATGAGTAAATAACTCATTTATTGGCATAACTGAGCGTGTATAAAAAATGTTTCTAAATATTTTCAGATATTACATATGTCACACTAGCCGCTATTTACTTTGCCTCGCTTTAATTTGATCGTAAATCTTCCTTAAACGGGTTGGTACCCAACCTCATTTTTGACATATTAAAAATAGACCACAGTAACTCCCAGATCACCTGTTTTAGGGAGCTGTTAAATACTGGGCTTACTCATGGCGCATTACTCTAAGCGCACAACGCGTTTCGTCCTCTGGCAGTGCGTTCCTTAATATACACTGTTTAAATATGGGTACACTTACCCAAGTTTTGTATATTTGGTATAGACACAAAAACATAATAAATAAAAGCCCCTCCCACATGTAAGACTGTGTCTTAATGGACTCTGATGCAGGTCAAAAAGGTGAAACTGCAGTCATTTGTAATGTGACTTCACTGGTCCTGAGACTTTGTATTCATTTACCAATCTACACAGTGAATATGTGTAAATCAAGTCTTCAAGCCTGTCAGTCGCTGTCTGTGCATGTTTAGATAAATATAAGCACTTCAGTTACTTCATAAAGTGCAAAAAGTTGCTGGAGTTCCCTTACCGAAGAATGTTTATTTTGTTAAGGAAATATATTTTTCTCTTCCCACCACCATTGGTTGGGGAGAGGGATGGTTTAGAACAGTGATGGCTAACCTATGACACTCCAGGTGTTGTGAAACTATAAGCCCCAGCATGCTTTGCCAGTAGATAACTAGCTGATAGCTGGCAGAGCATGCTGGGACTTGTAGTTTCACAACACCTGGAGTGTCACAGGTTAGCCATCACTAGTTCAAAATCATGCTCCATGTTAATGCACCAATGGCCAGCGTTCGGACCCTCCCCTCCAGTACCCTGACCCACAAAAGGGCTTTTGATTGGCTTACAGCACTGAGCAAGATCAGCTTGCTAGATAGACTAATTAGCATGTTAAATGGAGTAATTAACATGTTAATTGGCCAATTAGCCAATCAAGAGGATTTTGATATCAACACATGAATATGAGCCACAATAGTGAGTTACTTAAATGAATATGACCAACATGTCCTGGAGTTCATAAACCCAACTGCGGGTAAGTCATCGATTGTCAATTACATATTGCAACCAATTTTATTGTATGTGTTGGTGCTCTTACATTCTGAGATCTGATCCTCCCTAGAGTCAGACTAGATTTATCAAACCTTTTAAAAAAGAAAAGTGGAGGTGTTGCCCATAGCAACCAATCAGATTCTAGCTATCGTGTTCTAGAATGTACTGGATAAATGATAGCT
Source organism: Mixophyes fleayi (assembly GCF_038048845.1). NCBI lineage: Eukaryota > Metazoa > Chordata > Amphibia > Anura > Limnodynastidae > Mixophyes > Mixophyes fleayi. Next base: position 16,464,330 of record NC_134407.1, read on the forward strand.
AGAATCTGGTTGCTATGGGCAACATCCCCATTATTCCATCTTAGATGGTAAGATGAATCTAGTCCTTGGTATTACAATTAAAAGGGTAATCCATGGCCTAACAAAGTACAGGAGCCAATTTGCGGAAAAAAATTACTGCTGGCACCTAACTTTTGTTAGTTATTTCTATCGATGTCAATGGAGGCACTTTTTTACTGTCTCCTTAAAATATAATACTGACTCCTAGATTCGTCTGACTAGCAACTGGATCCTTTGCTATTTTGTCAAAATGTAATTTTCAGGGCAAAAAGCTAAACCTTTGCAGAAGAAGCAGTAATTGTGAGACTAACCCAATGTTAGGTTGTGGTGTAGTGTTACACATTGCAATCGGCAGCAAGGAGAGCTGATTAGGAGGCCACAATCAATGACCATTCCACCTGGTTTATGTGATCATTACTAAATTGTGCCATTAAAAAGCTATGAATGGCCCATTGACTAAGAGCAGTTCCATTCATATAAAAAGCCCTTTAACACTTGAATTATTCCTGGGATCTTGCAGTTAAAGTGTAGTGTTAAGTTTATGAGGTAAAAATTCCTTCCTTACCTATAAATAGAGACGTGTTAACGGACAACCTGGGCTTTAATTGACTGAACTCCTAATGTGTAGTAGCCATTAACACGCTCTTAAAAAGCCTTCGACATGTTCCCTTTTCAAGCTCTGTTTCCCAGAAGACATTTCTTAGACTGTTAGCGTATTGTTCACCCACAGCTTGATAACTCCGAGGATAACAGAAGATCAGGATAGTTTGTAACCTCTGAATTTCTTTCTGCCTTCTTTTGATGCAGGTGTTTATTCATTGGAAAAGAGTTAAACTTCACTACTACTTAGTACCGAGGTACCTCCAAAAATAGTTATTGGCTTTGCCATTCGTGCAGGGTGAATCTGCTGGCTGTTTAAAATGCACAGTGGGGAAGTTCTTTTCGATTACACCAAGATTGACATACAGAATAACCCGGTAAAGACACGGACACCAAATTAACGTTGGAATAAAATAAGATTTATTAAATGACTAATAACGAAACCTAAAGGGACTGAAAGGCGGACGAGAGCAGGACAGTCAGCAAAAACAGCCAATAACGGTGGAAAGGTCAGACCATAGTACCACCAACCCAGGATCATACCTTATCTATGGGCCGGTGCTAAACATCTGTCCAACGGCAAGACTACACCCCCTTATAACCGCCAGTATAACCTTTAACATACCGGCCCAGGGTCCTACTCACAGGGACCAAAACACGTGATGACACCACCACAAATCAAAGGGGGGGTAGTGACCTATGACGAGATAACCCGAGCAACATATGCAAACTTACAGACTGCACTGCTCTCCTACCTAACCTTGAAAAGATAAGCCCCTGCTCCTAAAACTGTCGGGTGGGCGGGAGGAATCCGGAAGTAGAGAGACAGGTCCTCTGAAAAAACAGCACATATATAAACCTAACACACGCCCCCTCCCGAGTCCTATTGAATATTAAACTATAATAGAATCTCTCACTGGCTAGCCCTCCAATCACTCACCCACGTGATTTTAATTTTGTTTAGTCTAATGGACACACTTCCCATATGAAGACAGACAATAAAAGCGCATTGTATGTACAGTACACATTAAGAACATCAGGATTGATGTATTTTTGCATATTTGTTTTAACAAATATTTTTATTAATAATTATAATATTATGAGTTGTTAATTTATTCTATAACATTATTTTTTTATTTTTTTTGCATGCGTTGTGATGAGACTTTATATTGCATATTTCATGTGCGTCTCCTGTACTGTGTTCTGTCTGTCTATTATTTATTAGTTGATTGCACGAGACACTCTTCTATACCAGAGCAACTATAGCTGTACCTTTTCTTTGTGGTTACAAATTTCTCCAGTTTAGGGGCATATTCAATTGACGGCGGGATCGCCGAAAATCCCGCGCTCCAAAAATATTACCGTTAATACGGTAATATCTGGCTGGATTTCAGCTCGCAGCTCCCTGAGCTGCGAGCTTAAATCCAGCGAGTAAATTACCGTATTAACGCTTTTTACGCGCAGGATTACCGTATTAACTGTAATATTTTTGGAGCGCGGGATTTTCGGCGATCCCGCCGTCAATTGAATATGCCCCTTAGTGTGAAGCAAGAAGAAAAGAACAAGTCTTGATACAATAACTAACTTGCAATCAATCATTATCTTCAGTCACATTATTCTTATGTTAATGTTCTACGGTCTCCAGCTATCTTCTGGGAAGAGAGTCAGCATGTTGACGCTTCTAGATGTGGCTTAAATCCAAAGTTATATAGTTACACTGCACAAAGCCTCTGTAAAGGGCTGTGTCGTTAGACACTACTACAGAACAAGGTGTTACGGTAAACTGTTCATGTAATCTTTCTTAATATTCCAAACACTGTATATGTATAGACGTATCCTTTATCTCCCGATAAACCATTGTACATTAAACTAATGTCAGAATTAGAAAACTTTATTGATATTGGAAACAGAACATTACTGTTAATTGGATTCTCATATGTTTCAGGTTACACGGATGGGTCTTATTATTCACAAAACCCAGCATCTCGGCTTCCAGATGTTATCCGGGTCCGCCGGCTTCCTGCTGGCTGGATACTCAGTGGGTGAGTACAGCATAGAACTGCTCGGTGGCGCTAATTGTCCACATTCTAAATTCTGAATCTAAGTTCTAAAACGATTTACACATATAGGGCCGAGAGCAGTTTATTGGTTAAGCCCAATGACCAAGGTCTGTTCTAAAGACAGGGCGGTTTGGAATCTGCACACTCCAATACTCAGACTCGATTTTCTCGTGGGAACAACACAATTTACTGCACCTGGTTTTCTTACCGTTTGAGAACATCAGGCGATATGTTGGTTTTCTCACATTGACTCATTTGTGACCTTAATGTCACGAGCAACGTAAGCCACATTTTATTTTACTTGCGGTTCTTGTCACATGTATGTACTTTAAATGCTTGTGTGCGGATGCCTAGTATGGGTATATGTGTGCGTGTTTGGGCAAACTGCCCAGCTGACGGTGCCCGGCCACTAATTTGAGCCTTATAATTGTTAAAAAAATAATGGTAGTGGCTCGGGATCTTGGAATACAATTTAAATTGTTGAGAATCCTGAAAGGTGCAGATTCACTTAATTATAACAACCAATCAAACAGTTGCTTTTAATGTCTAGCTTGCAGTAGACAGAAAAAGCTCATTGCTGATTGGCTAATATAGTTTATTCAAACTTGCACCTTTGAGCAAAATTAGGAAATAACCCTTGTTGTTTTTTTCTTTGTAGTATTCGTTAAACTTTTTAAAATAAATGATAATCTCAGAACCACGATTCATATTCTAGGTCAGCTTTTGCATTTCATGTTAAAAACAAATTGTCCAGTTCTGTCAGGGGACGATGAAAGAACAGGCTGTTCATGAACTTAGAGGCAGGGGAGTACAATGGGCGTTGAACGCGGAGGAGGCTGGAGCTGATTAAGGCTGTAGACACATTAAAAGCATCTCACAGTGAGGTTCCCCAGTGAGGTAAACCTTGTTCCACCGAAATAGCAGAACTCGATGTTCCCTGAAAGGCTCTTGGGGCATGAAGACCATTGTGAGAATGGCATTGTGTGCCCTCCAACACATGCCATCTGCGTGGATTCCACACGCACGCCGTGCCAGAGCTTGCATGTTATGTGTGGAATGGAATCTGTGCAGTCACATGCAAAGCCGGCATGAACCAGGGTCACCTCTGTCTTACCAGGAGCTGGCTGGGGGTATGGAAGGCTCTTGTCAATTCATATTCGCTGCAGCTATCCATATTTAATGATATAGTAACAGTATATTTAAATACACAGATGTCAGCCTTGTGCGAGCTGTAAATACGAGTCCTACCGTATTGTGGGCAGGACTCATTTTCCTGCAGGTTTGCCTCTCCAATCGTAAGGAGGCCCAGGCGCCATGTATGTAAATCTGCTTTGACGTGTACCCCGCCGTCTCTTTGTGGACATGCGCAGTGCTCATTCGCACAATGGAGTCAGGCCCAATGTGTCGGCATTACATGTTAGTATATTGTGCGGTACACACTTGTATATTTTCCTGCTTTTATTTTTGTTTTGTAGCCTATCAGTAGCTGCTTCTGTTCTTTTTGTATTTTATCTCCCGGAGTTACTAATTTGAATATGTGGTGAAAAAAAGCAAAGTTAAAAAAATAGAATAAAAAAAATAAAGATAGATAAATAAAAGAAAAAAGTGAAGACAAAACGTTTAGTAATTTCAGGAACAGAAAACACAGATTATGGAGATAGTGGAAGCACAAATACAAAGTATGGGGTCCCCCGATTTTACTATTACCAGCACCAGAGTTTGCCAACCGGGGCTGGTGGAACTACAGCAGGGAAACCTGCAGCGTGGGGTCCCCCAGCCATAATGCCGATCCAGCCCAAGACTGGTCAGCACCAAGCAGAATTTCCTAGGAAGCACGCACCCCCCCCCCCCTAGGTTTCACCAGACCCATGCTGACAGCACTAGGGCTGTTCACAAACCCCTGGGGCATGCTGGCACTTGGCATTTTGACTACATCTCATTGTTATTCTATTTTCAGTTGCCACTGTTGCTGTTCATGGATAGCTAAGTGATTGACTAAATCACGCCATAGACACTATAGATTGAAAGCTTGCGGTCAGGGCCCTCTTACCTCTCTGTCTGTCTATATTACCCAGTATTGTTTTATTACTGCGTTTGTCCCCAATTGTAAAGCGCTACGGAAATTGCTGGCGCTATGTAAATAAATGATGATGATAGCAGCAATGACGTCTACAGGCTACGAAAAGTATTACATACTGAAAACAAACAAAATAACAATATTGTTTCTCTTTTATTTTATTGCAAACTTTAAAGGAACGCAAAACCCCATAATCAAAATTGAAATTGGATCAGAGCTGTACAGGTAAATACAGTGTTCAGTGTTACCCTGACATACCAGCTCTGATAAAAAAGTATTACCTCCCTGCTGCATTACGAAGTGCTCAAGCTTCTCCCAGATCTTTGTGACATTGTTCTGGTAGGATCTGATCAAAAAGCTGAGACTGACTTGCTGTGAAATCCAGATTTCTGAAAAGTCTACAAAGCTGTCAGTCACTCTCTGCCTACTTACAGAAGCACCTCCCTCCAAACATGGCCACCTGCTGCAGAAGAGTGAACGAAAGCATGGTTGACATATTTAATCAAGATTATAAACTCCATTTAATTCATGTATATTATTCAGTTCAGAACTACACAGCCTTTGATATAAATTTATATATAAAGCTAATTTCTTATGGATATTATAATTCCCCTTATAATGCAATGCTTATTGCTGTTCTCTTTAACCTGATGTTGTAGACAACGCTGTTCTGCGCCCATGTAGATTTTATTATGTGGTGTGTTTTGTTGCGGCAGAGAAAGGGTAATTTTGTTTAGAAGTAACATGGACTTAAAAATATGTGATTTACTTTGTGTGCGCAGTCAGTAACATACCCCTAGGCTGCTCCTACAGCCCGGCAATTATGTCTGATGAAGCATAGCTAACGATCTGGTGGTCTTCCACAGTACATCTCTGCTCCTCTGTTCTGCTGTGTACGGAGACACTAATAGCACCAGCTATAAAGCAGAGACCATTAACTGCGTTGTAAAATGTTTAAAAGCATTGCGTAGGTTCCGGCAGTTTGCATGATGCGGATTCATTAAATGTCAGTAATGCGTTTTGTAGCTTGTTACAGAACATTCTGGCTGGGTGATTTCCACAGCGGCTGTACCCACCTCTTTAGGTCATTACTTCAACGCTGCGGCTTCTCAGGCAGTTTTTAAAGGGCTGACGAGTCCTCAGCTAGAGGTGAATTCTGAATGACATATCCTGAAATAGCAGTAAGCTGTACATCACCGTAATGTTAATTCACAAGAAGGAGAAGTGTAAGGGGCACTGCCAACCAAAGTGTACCTGTATCATCACCATCATCATCATCATCATCTATTTATATAGCGACACTAATTCCGCAGCGCTGTACAGAGAACTCACTCACATCAGTCCCTGCCCAATTGGAGCTTACAATCTAAATCCCCTAACATATACACACACACACACACACACACACACAGACCGAGAGAGACCAAGGGCAATTTAATAGCTGCCAATTAACCTACCAGTATGTTTTTGGCGTGTGGGAGGAAACCCACGCAAACACGGGGAGAACATACAAACTCCACACAGATGAGGCCATGGTCAGGAATCAAACTAATGACCCCAGTGTTGTGAGGCAGAAATGCTAACCACTGAGCCACCGTGCAGCCCTATTTTTAAGCTGTTGCCAGATGAGGCCTGGCTGCTGTGCAAGGCTCTTGTAGAGACAACGGGAACGTAGAAACACAGACGGGGACATGTATGTGAACTTATGTAAAAGACAAAGGTGCTGTAACTTGGCTGGCAGAATATATGAGAGGGCACCTTAGGTGGCACCCCTCCCCTCATTGGTTGAGCCCCCCCACCACTACTGTTTCTTACCTTAGCAGGCGGAAGGGAAGTTTGACCTCTTCGCCTTCACATTCATTTGTTTTTAGTATTTTGCTGGGTATATATTTATAGACAGATTGGGACAATTCTAGAAATATGTAATAATAAAGATTAGAATTTTAGTATTATTTTCCATCCGAGGCCTCAATTTAAGCATAACCTTTTGTATACTTTAAAGACCCAGTCAAATTTCAGGCCCCGCTAATAACTGCAACAAAATACAAGGCTCTCTGTGCAAGTCACATTAACACTCTGCAAGGCCTGGACTATGGGGCGAACAATATGGTAATTGTGCTTTTATTATGATCATTGTGTTTCTTATAACCTAGGTAGCAAGAGCCCGTCTACGTAAGTGAATGGCACAATAGCTATATAGTAAGACCTAGCTGCTATATTTAAAAGCATAAAATAGAAGAAAAAATAATTTTTTTTCCCATTAAAAATGATCACACGCAACACGACCCGGTCGTTCGTTCTGTTTGCTAAAGGACTGGACCTGTGAGCAGTTTGGCGCAACAAAGAGCCAAATTATCTGGTCACGCGGACACAAAACTAAAAGCTTTTTTATCCTTCACGTATCAGAACACATGGCCAGCAGGGGTTGGGGAAGGGCTAAAGCGATTATGGGACAAACACACAAAAAAACCACTGTGGTGTAATGTAAACTCTGCCGGCTGAGCTTGTTACACCTCTATTGAGTCTCTGAAGAGCGCTGCGACATGAATACTATTATACATCCATCTAGTATTTACATCAGACAAATTCAAAGGAAATGTATTGGAAACGTGTTAAGTGTGTCTTTAACTACCCTGTGTGGCAGCTCTTTTATGTTGTACAAGTAACTTCGCCAGTGGCTTCCTGCTGGGTCACACTAAAGCTGTTCTGAAGAAACCTGATGTTAAAGTGGATAATAGAAAAGCCGCCCGTGGAACATGATCCCAGATGGTAAAATGCACTTTCATAGAACTTCCATTAAAACAGAGCGTTGTTATGGCAACAATGTGTGAAAGGCTACAACAATTGTGGTTCTTTTAGCTGTTGGAATATCTCCTGTACTGGAAGGAAAAGGTTCCAAACATTGTATTATCCATTATATAGAGCCGTGGGGGTAAATTTATCAAACTGCGGGTTTGATAAAAGTGGAGATGTTGCCTATAGCAACCAATCAGATTCTAGTTATCATTTATTTAGTACATTCTACAAAATGACAGCTAGAATCTGATTGGTTGCTATAGGCAAAACCTCTACTTTAGAAGTTTTGATATATCGGCCTTTTCTTTTCTACCTGTTCTACTGGTGTATAGTTGTGCAAACAAATTGGATTGAGGGATACCGAATCTCTCAGAAAGAGAATCTAAAGATTTCCAATTTGACCCATCAAAAAAGTCATATATGTAGGTCCTACAATAATCTTACTGCAGGAGTGATTGCATAGCGGAGGAGAGCCCAGTGGGGAATCCTGATTGTCCCATATTGATGTTATTGGTGAAGGTATTGTGGCTCGTTTAAATTTCCTCATAGAATATAACCCTAGAAGTCTAGAGAAATTAATAATAGGATCTCCCAAGTACAATGGTATACCTGGAAAATTTAGGATTACATAAAATTGAGGTTGAAGAAATGACAAATTACCCTGGTTTTAGAAGTTTCAGTTTGAAACCAGCTGGAGGCGGATGGTGCGAGGGAGGGTAACAGAGCCACAAGTTGGCGCAAATGAGATGCATAGTAATATTTAGAGGTGTCTTTATAAGCCAATTTAATAATAGTAAAAAACTTCAGCCTAGGTGATCTATTCCTCCAGGTAAACTTGTTTATAGAATTCTGAACCTGTTTAAGAACATCGGTCGGAAGGTGCATCGGGATTGTCTGAAACAGGTACAGAGTCCCAGGAAGAATGTTCGTTTTCACTGAAGTGATGTCACTTAACCAGGAGATGACGTAGCTTCTCCCATGCGTGTAGATATTTATGAATTTCAGAGAAGTGGGTTTGGGAATTCTCCTATATATTAAGAGGAGTAGTTGGTTTGAATGTATATCGCCAAATAATTATTTAATTTTTTGTCGTTCGCCAATCAAAATGATTATTTTGGGGCCTTATCTGTGTGGAGTTTGTATGTTCTCCCCGTGTTTGCGTGGGTTTCCTCCGGGTGCTCCGGTTTCCTCCCACACTCCAAAAACATACTGGTAGGTTAATTGGCTGCTATCAAAACAAAAAAAAATTGACCCTAGTCTGTCTGTCTGTCTGTGTGTGTGTATATTAGGGAATTTAGACTGTAAGCTCCAATGGGGCAGGAACTGATGTTATTGAGTTCTCTGTACAGCGCTGCGGAATCAGTGGCGCTATATAAGTAATGGTGATGATGATGATGATGATGATGAGATGTGTAATGGGAGAGGTTCTGCTTTGGAATCAATTATTTTGTATCAGCAAATGGCTGATTACGACTATAATACTTTATATAGGTTTGGGAGAGATGTGTGAAGGGCCGGTAGAGTAGGAAGTCTGTCGTCTGAGGAAACCTCACTCAGTTTATGAACTCCTTGTATGTGAACCCGGGGTCACACTGACAAACTGCCAACAGCTGAGGGCAGACTAAATGTGCTTTATTGTGTTTTACAGTTGCTGAAATAACTACTGAAAGGCCTTGCCCGGGTGAACTTCACTTAGAACTTGTCTGACACTGCAGACTGTATGAGTAGATAGGATGTAAGGCACAGCAGGGAGCATACAGCTGGCTGAGCACTGTGGTATGAATGCACAGTGTGAGTACATGTTAGGTCATTTTAAGTGCACCTGTCACCTGCACTCAGTAGGGGGAGCCATCTGGTGGCTGAACAAATATCTGTTGAAATGCAACCTATGGAGATAGTGACATCACAATGTCTTTGACGTGCTATTGGTGCATTTATCCTGTGTCCTCCAAGTCTCCGCCTCTCTTCGCTTGGTGTTCCGCCCATACATATGTGTGACGCCCCTCTATATGAAGGAAAGTCTTTTTTTTGTGTCGCCGTCTTTATGTTCAGAGCAATGCAGCACTAGCTGTAATGTAGCACAGTGGTTAGCATTGCTGTCTCATAGCGCTGGGGTCATGGGCTCAATTCCAAACAGGGCCCCATCTGTGTGGAGTTTGTATGTTCTCCACGTGTTTGCGTGGGTTTCCTCCCACACTCCAAACACATACTGGTAGGTTAATTGGCTGCCGACAAAAAATATTAACGTGTTTGTGTGTGTGGTCGGTCCTCGGACTTCCTGGTGACTTCTGAAATCCTTATAATTTACAGTAGGGGGTTAAACCCTCTCCATACGATCTCAGCATCATGTCTCTCTCTCTCCATGCCGCAGGTGCAGTTGGAGGAATTTGCGCTCTTGCTAACGTACTTGGCGCCCAGCTGTGTGAGCTGGAGAGACTGTGTGTGAGCGCTCAGTGGCAGACAGCGAGGACGTTGCAGTATCGGCTGATTGAACCAAATGCTGCTGTAAGTATACAGTTTATATCAGGTATTTCATTATTTATTATTGTGTTTGTATGTCAAAGGGAGAGCATGTGGCTTCCTGCTCGATCTACACCCAACATGCCTTGTTATTCAGCAGACGTGTAAAGTTTTGCATTTGCCTACTATACCTTTTATATGAGTTCCAGATGACCCTTGCCAACACCTCACTGGTGTACGTACCATCCAGGGGGCTCACTGGTGTACGTACCCTCCAGGGGGCTCACTGGTGTACGTACCCTCCAGGGGGCTCACTGGTGTACGTACCCTCCAGGGGGCTCACTGGTGTACGTACCCTCCAGGGGGCTCACTGGTGTACGTACCCTCCAGGGGGCTCACTGGTGTACGTACCCTCCAGGGGGCTCACTGGTGTACGTACCCTCCAGGGGGCTCACTGGTGTACGTACCCTCCAGGGGGCTCACTGGTGTACGTACCCTCCAGGGGGCTCACTGGTGTACGTACCCTCCAGGGGGCTCACTGGTGTACGTACCCTCCAGGGGGCTCACTGGTGTACGTACCCTCCAGGGGGCTCACTGGTGTACGTACCCTCCAGGGGGCTCACTGGTGTACCTACCCTCCAGGGCGCTCACTGGTGTACGTACCCTCCAGGGGGCTCACTGGTGTACCTACCCTCCAGGGCGCTCACTGGTGTACCTACCCTCCAGGGCGCTCACTGGTGTACGTACCCTCCAGGGCGCTCACTGGTGTACGTACCCTCCAGGGGGCTCACTGGTGTACCTACCCTCCAGGGGGCTCACTGGTGTACCTACCCTCCAGGGGGCTCACTGGTGTACGTACCCTCCAGGGGGCTCACTGGTGTACGTACCCTCCAGGGGGCTCACTGGTGTACCTACCCTCCAGGGGGCTCACTGGTGTACGTACCCTCCAGGGGGCTCACTGGTGTACGTACCCTCCAGGGCGCTCACTGGTGTACCTACCCTCCAGGGGGCTCACTGGTGTACCTACCCTCCAGGGCGCTCACTGGTGTACCTACCCTCCAGGGGGCTCACTGGTGTACGTACCCTCCAGGGGGCTCACTGGTGTATGTACCCTCCAGGGGGCTCACTGGTGTACGTACCCTCCAGGGGGCTCACTGGTGTACCTACCCTCCAGGGGGCTCACTGGTGTACCTACCCTCCAGGGGGCTCACTGGTGTACGTACCCTCCAGGGGGCTCACTGGTGTACGTACCCTCCAGGGGGCTCACTGGTGTACCTACCCTCCAGGGGGCTCACTGGTGTACCTACCCTCCAGGGGGCTCACTGGTGTACGTACCCTCCAGGGGGCTCACTGGTGTACGTACCCTCCAGGGGGCTCACTGGTGTACGTACCCTCCAGGGGGCTCACTGGTGTACGTACCCTCCAGGGGGCTCACTGGTGTACCTACCCTCCAGGGGGCTCACTGGTGTACGTACCCTCCAGGGCGCTCACTGGTGTACGTACCCTCCAGGGGGCTCACTGGTGTACGTACCCTCCAGGGCGCTCACTGGTGTACCTACCCTCCAGGGGGCTCACTGGTGTACCTACCCTCCAGGGGGCTCACTGGTGTACCTACCCTCCAGGGGGCTCACTGGTGTACGTACCCTCCAGGGGGCTCACTGGTGTACGTACCCTCTAGGGGGCTCACTGGTGTACGTACCCTCCAGGGCGCTCACTGGTGTACGTACCCTCCAGGGGGCTCACTGGTGTACGTACCCTCCAGGGGGCTCACTGGTGTACCTACCCTCCAGGGGGCTCACTGGTGTACGTACCCTCCAGGGGGCTCACTGGTGTACGTACCCTCCAGGGCGCTCACTGGTGTACCTACCCTCCAGGGGGCTCACTGGTGTACGTACCCTCCAGGGGGCTCACTGGTGTACGTACCCTCCAGGGGGCTCACTGGTGTACGTACCCTCCAGGGGGCTCACTGGTGTACGTACCCTCCAGGGCGCTCACTGGTGTACGTACCCTCCAGGGGGCTCACTGGTGTATGTACCCTCCAGGGGGCTCACTGGTGTACGTACCCTCCAGGGCGCTCACTGGTGTACGTACCCTCCAGGGCGCTCACTGGTGTACGTACCCTCCAGGGGGCTCACTGGTGTACGTACCCTCCAGGGGGCTCACTGGTGTACGTACCCTCCAGGGCGCTCACATACACACTGCAGGATTGGAACAACATCGTTCCATTATTGAACGTGATTTTTAGTCCATTTATAAAATCAAATGAAACGATACAATGTGCTTTGGAGCGATAATCGTTCATCGGTGGAGTGTACACACTTATACGATATCAGGACGATTGTGTGATTGGTCCAATAATCGACTTAAAACCCTGTAGTGTACACGATTACCACAATTACGACACCCACGAGACCTACAAATAAAAAACGAATGTATTAAAAACTGATATAAATATTAATAGACTTACCTGAAAATCGACTGTGCAGATCACCGATGGAGCAGCGTGATGACCGCAAGTGATTTTGAATGAAGAGCTGTCCGGCACTACAGTTTAGTGTCATTGCGACTTCTATTAATGTTAATTTAAAGTGGCAATGTCGAGTTAAGTGTTTAAACACTTAACCTGGGCGTCCCGACAGTGCCGCTTTAAATGTGATCTCACGGACTAGCTGGCATGCCTGGGCAGGGCCACCGTAACAACACTATGGGCCCCCGGGCAAAGCAGTGCAGAGGGGCCCCTACCTCTATATATGTGTATCATATATATATATATATATATATATATATATATATATAGATAGATAGATAGATATAGATATATTTGCAGGTTTTTTTTTTGCAGGATTATTTATTTTACTTAAGAGCCCTCTCTATGGGGCCCCCTTACCTGTGGGGCCCCCGGGCACCTGCCCACCGTGCCCAGTGGAAAAGATGGCCCTGTGCCTGGGCATTCTATTCCAGTGTAGCCATTATAGTGGGGGGTGGGAGTAGGGGCAGCATAGAAACATTGGCCTAGAGGGCTTCACAATGTAAATCCAGGCCTGCCTAAAATATAGAGATCTGAAAATATCTAAGCTTGTTAAAGGCACAAATCAAAGTGCCGTAGGACATGATGCTTAAACATCAAAACAACACTTTGGTCGTGTTCTTTACAACCTTATAGCACTTTTGATTTGTGCCTTCAACAACCTTAGACATTTTCAGATCTATATAGTTGGTGCTTGGCAAGAAAATACCAGACAGAACCTCTCCCAGAACCAGGATGGGGTCCGGTTGGCAGTACTGCTGGCATTTCGTTAAGTAATGTGCAGCTGTCCTCTTGGCAACCGTCCAGGGTAAAATAACGTAGCTGGTGAGCTTAGCTTGTGCAAGGAAGATATGACAAACTTGCAGGGGTCATTCAGTTTGCAGAGGAGAAGGAGAAGGATTAGGGATTAATTATCACTTGAAACAATAGCTTTCTCACTGACATACTAGATTCTACATGTTGCCGACAGCTTATAAATTCTGCACAAACTGAATAATGGAATCGGCAATTATTGGCGTCGGACACTCTGCTGTAGACGGGGACTTGCTTGCAATTTGATCTGAACTGTGTTGGGGGAACTCCAGTGCCGGAACTTGTGAAAGAGAGTCAAAGGGAATTAACAATTATTTTTTTGTTGACAGTGTATTGTTCTATGAACCTTAATATGTGGGTGAGTGACAGGTGGATGACCAGGCATGGTTGCGTTCGGTGTGCAGTCTCTATGGCCATTCGCATAGCTTGGTGGTGAACTTGGGGGTCATTAGATGATGGAAGAGGAATGGTGGGTTTTTGATGAGTGGAAAGAGATAAGTTCATGTTGGGAAACTAGTAAGGGAAAAGTCATGTACTGGCATGGACTACAAACATAAATGAACGGGGAAAACGTCACTGAAAGAGAAGTGCAATTAAAAAGCGCCATCCTGAGTTGGAGTGTAGATAAAGGGGCACTCTTCCTGAGACACCACATAGAGGCCCAAATGGACCTGCTTGGTACTGTGCCCACCCTGAGAGCTTAGTTGCTCAGCACCAGTAAACCAAAGAGTTTAATGACTATATAAACTGGGTTTGTCCCAATGCTGTAGAAGAAACTGCTTCATGTCAGAGGTTTTGTGATGTACAGAGTGGGCTGTGATTTATAGAGATGGCTGCCCAATCATGTCTTTAACAAACTCTCTTTAAAACTGGACTCTTAACAGTCATCTCACAGAATAAACAAAAGTTGCAAAAAAAAAATAAAAATGATCAAGTCTGATTTCTGGTGCAATCTCTTAGTCTCCTGCGTCAATCTGGGCATTGCATAATTTTGGCGTAGTCGGCAGGGTGGAACAGTGGACAGAACAGTAGAGGAAAAGGAGACTGAGAGCATGTCTTGGATGATAAAGTTGTTACAGGAATCCAATGTGAGTAGATTAGTTACTGGTAGTGCATTGTTACAGGTGATTTAATGAGTCATTTACTGGTGAGTAACTGGTGTACTATTGGGCAGGCAGACTCTACTAGTGAGAACGTGTGTTTCTGGTGAGCGGACTGTTCAGCATATAGGTTTAAGCTAACGTTTGTGCCGTTTGAGGGTGCAGTGGAGGAAGAAGTGGAACAAAGAGTAGCTAATGGTAGAAAGGATATTTTACTGAACAGGAAGTAATCTAATAAGAAGAACATGATGGAGATCACTCAGAGCTTCTCACGGGATTCTAGAACACACCCAGCAAGCTATTAAGGATACATGCGCTCACGTTCTGAAATGAGATGAAAATGTTTACGTCAATTAAAGCAATACACGTTCTGACCAAAAGTATCCAGATATCCCCCAAAATCGATCTGTCTGCATGATGAGTAAAAATTGTTATCAGTGCAAACAAATACCACTCAATTCCATTACGATGTCAGCACACGTAGTGTTCGTTGGGAGATGTATGGCAGTGGTGTTTATGGCCTGCACACAAACTTGAGTTCACCAATAAGAGTGCAAGAGCACATTTGGATTGGTGTAAGGATCTATGTCAGATGAAACACAAGCTGTGCAATGACAAGGTCTGTCTACAGCTTCATGGAAGGGTTATCTAGATGTAGTACCAAATGTGAAGTTAGCCGGGGGTATTTCTCATGGTTCTGATTGGGCAGTTCCATACTCCAGTGGCCAGAACACTCGTCACTGAGAAAGTACCTTGATGTCCTATACAGTTGAAGCCTCCCGAGATGATAGCAGCAGTTCGAGGAGATGAGAGAGCAGGTACTGGACCTGAATCCATTTCAATACCTCTGTGATAAATTGGAGCATTGCATGCCGGCGTGGCCACATAACCCAACTTCATCTCCCAGCCACGTTCTCTTAGATTGGTGTCAAATTTTCCAGACAACTGTTGCAAAGGATGGTCCTACACCATATCAGTCACTGCGATACGGTCTCCATTTCTTGGACTACATGGTGCCCAGATACTTTTAACTAGATGTTGTATGTTACGAAAATCTCTCTTCCTATTGGATAAATGTTTATGTTGCTTTTGGGAGCACATTACCCATATTTTCCTCGGTACTGTTCTCTTTAAAATCATGTCGCACAACCTAATTACCTCTTAAAATATCAGTGTATCGTGTCACCGCCTTACATGGGTTGGTTAATATGTAAGGGCAGCTGTTGGCATGACATGAGCTGTTGTTGAACACAGAGAGTTATGTTGCACCCAGTACACTGACATTAATATGACAGAAGAATTGACATAATGTCCCCTGTTAAAACCTTAACCACATATTCCGAATCATAAGACACTCACATCAATTGTTCGAGTGTATTTATAGGACGTGACTGACTGTAATTAATTGAAGGAACATGATAATGTAGATGCTCAGCGGAATACTGGACATATCTCTTATGTTACATTGAACTAATTATTTTTATGTGGAGTCTGGGTGTACATAATAAATATATATATATATATATATATATATATATATATTGACATTTTAAAACTTTTCTTAGGCTAGATTATGTGGATTTTGTGGATTTTCCACAATCTACCAAGTGAGAGAAAAAAAAATCTATATTTGGCAAAGGGTTGTGTTCATGCAATTAACCAATTTCATGGTTGAATTTAGACTAACAAAACCTCCGGCCTGTTCCGACAATGACATCGCTCCCATGTCTTAGAAGAGAAACCCTAGTATACTAAACCATTGTGTCCAGCACTTAAAGGACAACTCTGTGTACTTTCCAAACCCCCCAATACGCTACAGACATGATATGTCCAAAAGTGAGCAACAGAGAACCAGAGCGGATGTCAACGAGGGAGCGGGCAGAGCTTCGGTACAGGTACCGCCGCTGTCCTGTGGTTGCTAGTACTTCTCTGGATGGCGTTAGCCGGGGGCAGAAATCTTTTTTTAATAAAAGCATTCCAATTTTTTTTCTATTTGTACATTTTTTTTTTTTTACTGTATTAATTTGTTTTTAAAAGAATATGGGAGTGATAGCTTCCAATTCATTCAACGCATACATGAGTCAGTGGTCAGTCCTGGAAGTTGATTCGCTGGCTGCTGCAGGTAAGGGGTGGGGTTTGTAATAAAAAAAAAATACAGGTGGTCATCTCCTTTAGTACATACAAATATGCAGATAATATTGTTCTTCTGTACATAATAACTTTCACCTATATATTTTATTACAAGAAAAAATCTAAAATAAAATTAAAATCTCAGATGATTTTGGTGATCTCCTTTGTGTTTGCTGAGCCCGTCTCCCTCCTGTTACAGGTCACACGCAGGTTCGGGATCCCGGGCTTGAAGCAGGCCATGGACTGGTTTGGATTACACGGGGGGCACTGCCGTTCCCCACTTGGACCATTAACAGAACAGGAGCGACAGGAGCTGAAGAAGGTGTTTATGGACAATGGCTGGCTTCAATCCCACCATTGAAGGATGATTCATTCACTGAAAACATTTCACTTGTTATATGAGATCATTGCAGATATGCAGTAACCATAAAGCATATCAGAGAAATGAAAATAAGGAAAATAGGATACATAAATAAAAAACAAATGCACAATCCAGCTTCCTGTGTGTTGTACAAACGCTTAGGGATTTTAAATGGTTCTATAAGTGGACTCAACATTTCAGTGCTTTGTTAGGGACACGTTGCAACATATATAATAATTGTTAAAAAAAGGGGCTTACCATCCTCACTTATTGTTTACGAACAGGCTGCCCTCATAAAATTAAACCTTTTATAGTATAACTGCGTCACTTACCCCACAGCTGGTCACTTTAGTTCCACTTAAAAGGTTTGGGGGCTGACAATCGTCATCTCTTTTCTAAGTTAAAATACAAAGTAATTCTGTATTGGCTGCTGCTGCCCAGCTGCCCTGATTCCTCCATTTGGTTACATGTCCATGAATTTGGGCTGGCAAGGTGGGCAATTTGGATCAGAGGACAATCTAGTTATTTGTAAATAAGGACTGGCACTAGGCAGGGTTGCAGACACTAAATATGGAACCTCGGTGGCATTTACTGGGTCTGACGGGCACATGCCAGCAGTCACATGTCCCCACAAGGCTGCAGAAATATTTATAGCATTAGGGCCATGTCTGCCAGGTCGTCATCAAGTGAATTCCTTCCGATAAGTGCCCGTTAATGATAAAAAAAAATTGGGCTCCTGTAAAATGCAAATACTTGAGGTGGACAGGGGCGAAGAGAGTGGGGTAGATGTCACTCTCCTCACTCCTGCCAACCCTGTTCTCTGTCAGACAGACAGCATTTTATCCACTGACAACAGGAGCGTTCAGAGGGGCACAGAAAAGACTTCTGAGGGACCCATTGCAAAACCTTAATTAACAGCTGTGACTGGATCACTGATAAATAATTTCTGGTATAAATTTATTTAAAGCAAATAGTGCAAGGCGCTTATTTATATAAATTGCCAATGCACTTATTTTTTATATTGTGTATATTTTAGTAAGGGAAATCTTTAATTTCTGAGACCAGGGTAGAAAATATTTTTTTTCTTTTTAACCTTTCTAAAGTAAATGCCTTTTCTGATGTATATATCTCATACAATGAGTCTTTGTTTACAAAGCCTTTTGTTTATTGTGATGTGAGGAAATGGCTTGTTTTGAGGTTTGTACTTCTTTGGGAGTGTGTATTCGGCGACTGTCTGAAGTATTCATGCCAGTTAGACCCTTTGACTTGCTAGTAGGTCTCCTGTCTCTGCAATAAGGTGCAGGATATCACAGCAAGGTTTTTAAGAATTTGATAGCGAAGTGTAAATATTAGTGGCTTTGCAATGCATGTAAATCCATGTTTGTGTAAACAGGCTATATCCTGATGCTAAAAATAGCCTGTGTCTAAACTGTATAAAAAGCACTAGCTTGTATTGGAAACTTTTTCTTCTGATCTCATCTGACCTGATCACTGGTATCTCCAACCAGTGTGAGAGCAAATAAACATCACTTGCTTCAAAGACCTGCTTGAAAACATCTTCAGTATTACTGTATTCCTGTGACCTGCAGATTAGACCCTAAATCTAATCCGTTCTCCGGCTGTCTCTGAGGTTTGGACCCAAGTTTTCCAGTACCACCGCTCTGCCTGCTACCTAGGTAGCCCTGGTCAATGTGATAGGCCAGGGGGGATCCATCCACAGCTTCCCTGATCCATAGTAAGAGGTCAGGAGTACCAGCCCACGTACACCAGCAACGAGAAACGCTAGCAGCTTTGGTTACCCAGAAGAAACCCGCTTCTGGATTCCGGTAAGGAGTCCAGTGGTGGCAGCATTTGTTAGCCCCTTCTACTGCGGCAAGAGGGCACATTTGGGATAACAAAAGGGAACGGTGGCAAAGTAAGCCCAGCCGGTTCCCAGGAACAACAGACAGAGTGGCATAGGCGGTTCATCCTCTCACAAGAGCTAAGTAACCTTTTGGGATTGCATTGTACACAGCAAATTTTCCTTTACAAAATTATATCACTGACCTATACGGAAATGAGTCATAAATTAAGTGATATAGTAAAGGAAAGCACCATCCATAATAACACAAATAGTGTTTTGCAGGCAATCAAAAAATACATAAATGTACAGAACACTATACTCTGCTTTCCATTAAAGACATAGAGCTGGCCTACAAGTTATTGACAAAACATGCAAAGTCCCTGATGAGTTAGACAGAAGCGAGTTTCTGTGAACAAATATACAAGTATGGATTTTACTACTCTATTTGTACAAAGTCCTCTGATATATCTCAGAGGGGAAGTCCTAAAAAAGGACAATATGCATAGGGTCCAATTTAAATCCTCGATGATGTTGTCCACGTGTTGATACATTACAACTACCGTTTCCTTATAGCAGAAGAGACTTAAGGGCCTTCTAACCTGATGGGCCAGTATCCTTGGACTATCGTAATCCAGTTAAACCGTTTTTAACTTTTCCTACAGGCCAATACATATAAGAGAATTACATTTGCGGCCTGTGTACACCAGGAATTCCAGTGAAAGTCTACAGATGAGCTAAAGTGCTATGTCTTTTCCGTTGCGTGGCCACCTATGGTTTGTAGCTGTGGTACAGCACCTGTGTGCAAACAGAGATCACCATTTGTGGTTTTTATAATTTTTAGTGCGTATTTGAATGAATCTGGATGCGCATTTACTGCAACACGGACAGAGGAGTATTGCAGTTTGGTACATTGTATATAAAATTTAACATTACTGACCTCTAGTGCTGTGCTATAGTTCCTGGTCTGACTAAGGCACTATCTGTGTGGAGTATTTCACTCCCACCCATGTCTATAAGGGGCAAACGCAGGATTTGTAGAAAGGGGTTTCCACACCACGCCACCAGTGGGCGTGACCAGCATGCATGGGGGCGTGGCTATAATATTAGACAGTGCTTGGCTGCTCTTTAACTCTTCCTATCCCCATAATAAACATGGACAATGCTGCGTGGACTACTGTTAGGTGCACGCAGCTCTCCCTTTTCAAGCAGAGCTGTGTGAAGCAGGGGCAGGGTCCAGCCACCTCAATTATACAGTTCCCCAGGCTTGGAGGGGGGTTTCCGGGCACTAGGAACCCCCCCCCCCCTTCCTGGTTTGCCTATGTCTACGTGGGTTTCTTCTAAGGAAATGACCACACCCAACCCATGCCAGGATACTGTGCCCCAGCATTACAGAACCACCGCAACCCTCCATTGTTAGAAGCAAGCAGAAGAGTGAAAAGCTATCTAGGCGGGTACCACGTGCACTCATCCGTTTGTATAGAACGTCACTGAGGTCTCCTGCATGTATGCCAGCCATAATTATAGACAGCCACGGCAATCCAGCGTGTTTCTACACGACCCTCACCAAGCTTAATTGAAGCAAGAACCACACCGGCATAGAAGCTTGCTTTTAATATGCTTGGTGTCCGTCATTTACCCAGATGTTCCCACTACCAGTAGAATTGAGGAGAATGTCAGCAGCTGTGTAGTGCAGGGGTTAATTTTACAGTCACTGGGTTGTGACACAATCACCTAGAGTCTGATACCTATTAGACAGTTATTACTTTATTATATCACAGAAGTGACATCAATCTTCTAGCTCACCTATTCTTACTTCTTGTAGATATGTTCTATCAGGGATGGCTGGGAGCAGACACTGAATATTCAGCTTGTTATTGACTTAGACGTGTTGTGTAACGGGTTGCGTGTGACTTTGATCACTGACAGAGCACAGAACGCTGCTCTGATCAGGGGTGAACTAAGGTAGGATATGAAATATCTAGATCCATGTGGCCTTTCCAGTACTCGGATATAAACACCAGGCTCTAATTTAAAAGAAGATGAATGAAATATGAAACAAACTGAAAAGAAGAGTCACCGAACCCCTTGGGTGTGATAATATTAGCATTTTTTAAATATGTAGCTGCTGGTATCCATTGCACATAAAATAAGGTGTAAGGGTTACATTACAGCCCCAGGCATTGCCATGAAGTACTCCTAGAATTAGCTATGCCCTTTGGCCAATGCATAGCCTGAATGATTCCCGCCGGCCTCCTCTCTTATAAGCACGACGTATAAACTTACTTATCATGAGATGCCCCAGAGCTGATTTATGTCGTGTTTTAGACAGAGAACTGGCCGCAAAAATACTGATATCCAGAGCGTTGCTTCTGTCACATGTATAATCTGCAGACATCTAAAGCCCATGTATATTACAATTATTGTCATGAATCAATGTAGAAGATGGCAGCTTGCAGACTTTTGTTGACATAATTGATTTGTCAGTAACCCATTATTAAAGTTTAATGCTGGCAAGATAAATATGTACAATATATAACGGCGGCTGCAATGCATTTACATGGGTACTCCACCACCCAAGCCAATTCTAATGTCATAACTAGGAAATTATGTATGAGAAATATCCATGGGCTGGGATACTGTGTGTGGAGTAGAGACAAGGAGATGATTGAGGAATACAAGGGGCTGGCAGAATAAATGTTGTGGGCACCGTGGTGGATTACAACTATTAATGCCCCTGGGTGCCCAATTCCATATTGTTTGTACATGTCCAATTACCCATGTATCTCTCTAACCCACTCCATGCTGTTTGAGTAAAAATTTAATTAAAACCAATTTAGTAAAGTCCTCATGCCAAAATGATTAATATACTCAACAAGCCACACACTCCTAGGCGGAGATTGGTCAAACCTTGTAAAAAGGAAAAGTGGAAGTGTTGCTCGTCGCAACCAATCAGATTCTAGGGATCATTTTCTAGAATGTAATAAGGATAGCTAGACTCTGATTGGTCGCTATGGGCAACACCTCCACTTTTCCTTTTTACAAGGTTTGATAAATCTACTCTCTAGACTTAAGAGCAAACTGTTCATTTCACAATCACTATTGTCACACAGGCACGGCCGAGATGTAATATGGTCTAATAAGTCCCTCATAGCCCTGGGCTCCAGGCTACTACCCAAAACAGCCCTATGGTAATCTGACCAAGTGGATGCAGGGAATATTTAAGTCATTGACGACACATCTATGGTCCACAACTGTAGCTTTTACCAGGGCCACTATAGAAAAAGGTTTCATTTTATTCAAAGGTTTTAAAATGGAAATAACACTTTCCAGGGCCGATTTAATATAATACTCCAATCAGAACATATACTGTAACATAGCAACCAATCAGAGACTAGCATTCATTAGCACGGCTACCACAGAGGACTAAAACATGATAAGATGATTATCCTACTGGTCGCTCATCCAGTATGTCGTAAATGAGAAACTTTCTCCTGACTCCTTCACAGACCCGTTTATTACAAGTTGCTGAAAACTCACCACTGTGCTTCCTACCAGAGACAGGCCACCTGTGCTTGTCCGGATGTTGTGGAACTACAAGTCTCAGCAACAGCCTGGAGAGGCACAAGTAGCCTAAGTTTTCTATACACATTCACAAAGAAAAATATACTACATAATAACATACAATAAGCAAATCTGAGGTTAGAAAGACACCAAGAGAGAGCAGTATTCTGTATGTAACCTCAATGCTTTTATTTCAAGTATAGTAGAATTCAGACATATGACAGCCAAGGCACAGTTCTCAATACAGACAAATATTTTAGTGTATTTTAGACATTCATCAACTGTAAGTGGATATTTTTGACGACACAAACTTACAATAAGCAATAGGAGCTGACCGCAACAAGTATCGTATTATCTCTTAGTGGGAGAAAATGACACATTTATATTACAAATCTTTCAACATGTTGATAATCCCACTGCTCCCGAGAGATACGTGTATGTAGAGTCCTTTGTATAGGTGTTATATCCACCGTTATTGGTCAATGGACTTACATTAACTGGTCTATAATGACAATTAAAATACAGGAAATACCTGCATATTAAATCCCCCTACATGCATGACCGCTAAACACCCAGAGCAGAGACATACAGCACTGAACGACCGTCCACACACATGGTGACGGATACCAGTTGGCTTGGATCGAGCCTGTGACAGTGATCGGTCATTATGGTCAGCATCAGTTTCTTCACCAACACTTCTAACTCATAGTTACAGTGCGGCAGAAGACACAGACATTTAACTGGTAAATAGCAACAATTCTCTTGTACAGTTTTCATACTTGTGTCTATATCTTCCGGCATGCAAATTAATTTTTAAGTCACACCTTCCTCCTTTTCCTATCAATAGCTGCTCAATTAAAATGCAAACCAATGACCAAATCCATCCAGCAGCATTAGGGGATATGGCAGCTGTAGGTTTAGCAGAGGGACGGTGGTAATCATTATGTAAGCAGTAGGCCAGGTGGACTATTAGACTAAATAGACACGTGATATCTCCCTTCTACACATAATTAACATACTAGTCACGGAATTTGTGCAAATTAATAAATAACTGAATCAGCTTTCTGGTCATTTGCTATTAAGCTACATACACCCAATGCCTAAATACAGGCCAGGCAGCTATGTAGCCTGTATATGTACTATGAGAAGCAGCCTGTTAGTGGACAGTGATGTCGCTGGTTAGTGAATTATCAAGACATTTGGACCAGTCTTAGGGCTAGATTTACTAAGCTGCGGCTTTGAAAAAGTGGGGATGTTGCCTATAGCAACCAATCAGATTCTAGCTTTCATTTATTTAGTACTTTCTACAAAATGACAGCTAGAATCTGATTGGTTTTTATAGGCAACATCCCCACTTTTTCAAACCCCCAGCTTAGTAAATCTAGCCCTTAGTGTTTTTAGACAAGGGGTATGTTAGTAATACTATAACCCCACACCAATAAAGTTTGAAGGTTTAAACACCAAATCAAACTATTGGTCCATTCAACTGTGTCAAATCCAATGGACTGTCCATCCCTAACGTTAGGCCCCTCGCAGGAAACACTGCAGCCATGTTACTGTACCCAGTCTGGAGGTCAGACTCTATCCCAATTCTGCAACACTATTGTGATTTGTTAGTAAAACAATGCACTACTGTTAATCACACAGAAGCAGATTAGATTTAGTTACACTTATTGAAACATAAGGCAGATAAACCTGAGGCCATGTTTACAGGAAAGAGCGCAACGTCGCCTCAGGAAATTCCTACAATCACATGCAGAAAAGGACGGACGAGGACCAAATTCCATCCGTCACCGATCAAGTAATCCGCAGCAGCGCACAAAACTGGAGGGTGAAGGTTGCTGGAGTTTCTGATTTGAAGGATTCGCTAAGCTTGTGTGTAAACAGACGCTGCATCAAAATGCAATGCTCTATGAAAGATGAGAGCATAAAGCCATTTACAATACTTACCTGCCATTACATTTTAACATTAAAAACATAAGAGTTTAATTCATATGATGTATAGTAAACCACTCTAAAGGATTCCCTGGCCTGACTTCTCCCCTTCTCGTGTACTACTTCCGCTCACTGAATTCACAATACCGTAGCTCTATAGGGCTTTTTTTAAAATCTGTGTTCACATGTGGTAACTCCTAGCAACCAATCAGATGCCGGCTTTCATTTCCTAGACTGCACTACTAGACAATTGACACATCCAATCGGATTGGGTGTTACTGGGTTAAAGCACATTTCTGCACATTGCACCAATGTATTAAATAAGCCCCTTTGTGGGCATAGCAGATGGACAGACATGGTATCAGTCAAATTACTAGCTGCTTGTTCCTGCTGCCTGTACGGGAAGGTCATACATTTATGGTGTGGGGGGGGGGTATATTACTTTGGCCAGGCCAACAACAACAAAAAAATCCTTCGAATGTTTAAAAAATGTACATAATTTAGGAATAAATTAGCACCTTAAAAGATTAGTTAACTATTTGTTTACATAAAATTATTATTTGTATATATATATATATATATATCTTCTATTTTTACATGCAACTATACAGTTGGTCTTTGGTCCTTTCTTGTTAGTAAATTAGACAACAGTTCTGATACATCAGTAGTGATTTTACTTGATGAAGTGTACCAAATACAAAAACTGTTTTGTTTTTTAATAGAATGTTTCATGATTAATCCCTAGGGCATTATTTTTCTTATAACCCTTTACCAGAATGATTTCTGGTAATGGGTGAACAGTAGGAGAATCCATATATGGAATTCCACCCTGAACAATCCATCACTATCCTTGGGAAATAGGGTGTCTCTGCACAAAGCACAGACAGAAACCTACGACACTGTCCATACAATACCAATTTAAATATGAATTAGCTGCACTTAGACCAATCCCACGGCTCTGCAGGATCGGTGTCTGGATTGGACAAGTGCCGGCCGATCGCAGTCCACAGGCCACATCGCCGGACCTTTTCTGGTGTCACTAAGTTATGTTAGTGCAGGCGAAAGGTGATGATGGCAGATGCAGGACACTAGCCGACCAACCTGCCCCATAATGATCCCTTAGAAAGTTATCGGACTATGAAGTTATCCAATTCACTTTCAAAGCTAATCGCCCAGCGATGGAGAGGTTAACAAGATTTCAGCAAAGACTAAGGACATGCATTAATACGATAAATAGCCAAGTGACATTCTAGCACAGCACGGTGTCTGTCATTGAACAATGAGGTGAAATACCTGATTAATACATGTGATACACATAGAAGAGTGAGGACAGATACATACATTCTACCTGTCACTCCTACAGTTTGTGAGCTACGTCTCTCATCTGTGCTGAGTGTTTCACCAGAGATCTTACAGCTCTTCTTCTACCAAGCGTCCTGTATAGCTGTACATAGATCATTAGATTACAGACCTCTCTGTTACTTGGAAATCAGAGATAATCTAGAGATGTGCAAAAAATTGAAGAACTGGACCATGGCCTGTTCAGCGGGACTCTGTTAGTAAAAACGAGCAGATCGGATTTTTGGAACCCCGGCCGATTGCGAGATAATTAACCTCACGTGGCCATTCATTCAGTGGTCTCTGAGCACAAGATGTTATCCGAGCTGAAGTTCAAAATTCTGCTGACAGCAGAATGAACCACAGATGAGGCGGTGGATGGAGTCGGGGCTTACTGTTAGAAAACACACCAGGATTCAGGTCTTAAATTCCATACAGAAACAACATTACCAAAGTTTCACCTTTACATGCTCTTGCAGTCGACTGATGGGAACCACTTAGCCAACAGTCGTTCAGAGATTCACCTTTAGCTACAGACTCCAGGCCTAGCTGCCCACATGGAGTTACAAACATGCTGAGTAAAAGAAGATTTGCTATAATTAATACTGTAACTTGCCCATTGGTTAGTTATTTGTTCCCTTTATATCAGACCTCTTTAGGCCTACAAATGAAACAACCATATGCAATGATCACCTGAACATTCGTTGACGTCCTGCTGCAGGAGAGCACGTCAAGTTATTGCTAAATGTGCGTCTTCATTTATTTCTGTGTAATTGATGCAATAAAAATGTTTGCACTTCCATTCTTCCAAATCAACTGAGGCATTTTAATGTAACGTCTTCACTCTTCAGTATAGCACCAAAGCCAAACTCTTTAAGGGCACATTTTCTCTTCTATTTTGAGATACACTTCGGTCCTTAAAACTCTTAAAAATATAATTTACATGCAATTAGCTTTGATACTGTATATAATGGTGCATGAAAAAAACCCTAAAAAACTTTGTGAAAAGAATTTTAGTGATGTGGATATATAGATTACCTATCGGAATATATTGTATCAATTGTATTCGCTTCAAGATTCTAAAGCAAAGGTCGGCTCTAGAGGCACTGTATAAGTTCCATTGCACTTGGAAGGGTAAGCGAAAGCTTACGACTTTTCCTGACGATCATATATCATGACATATATATATATATATATATATATATATATATATATATATATATATATATATATATATATATATATATATATATATATACACACACACACCGTGGAGAAAAGAAGAGCTCCTGAAAGCAGCAGTCTGTCTGCTTATACCAGCAAGCAGTGTAAACAAGCCAAAGAATAAAGGTGAGTGCACTTGTAGGATGTGATGTGAGAACCACGCGGTCCCTTCAGGCTTGGTTCAACGCCAGGCAGCAGGATGCTTTGGAGGTACTTAGAGCCCTCTGGATCACCGCTTGACATTTCTCCTGCTTCACCAGCTTGTTATTCTCAAAGAGACCCTCGTTTCTTGGAATTCCATGTGAGCCGTCAGAAAACGTCAACAGTCCTGTGTGTGGAAATCAGAAGATGAACCAGATCTTATGTATAGCACAGGAAGGTTGTAGGCTCATAGTCATTTTATTCAGCACTGAAAAGCACTATAGGCAGCACGGTGGCTCAGTGGTTACAGTGCCTGGGTCACGAGTACAACTGCCAGAATTTCAGACTAAAGTAACTAACAGATATTTGTGATATAGGTGTTGCAAAATATAAAATGATTTTCCATCAGTTTCAGTATAAATGTATGTGTCTTTACTACATGAAATACCAGTGGTATAAAGATATCTGTGATTGCCTTACATGGAAGCCTTGTTATGTCATCAGAATTCCTCCATAGTCTCTCCACACTAGCAGAACTTTGCATCCCCACTTAACACCAGTGAGATTAAGACAGAAGGAAAGGCAACTGAGGAAGGGGGGTGCCTGGGTATGAGGCTGTTAATATGGACACAGGGCTGTGGGCAGTAGGCTGTTAATATGGGCACAGGGCTGTGAGAGGTAGGCATGAGACTGTTAATATGGACACAGGGCTGTGGGCGGTAGGCATGAGGCTATTAACATGGGCACATGACTGTAAGTAGTAGGTATGAGGCTATTACATGGGCACAGGGCTGTGAGTGGTAGGCATGACTATTAATATGGGCACAGGGCTGTGAGTGGTAGGCATGGGGTTATTAACATGGGCACAGGGCTGTGAGTGGTAGGCATGGGGCTATTAACATGGGCACAGGTCTGTGAGTGGTAAGTATGAGGCTGGTATGTTGGGCAAACAGCTGTAATGATGAGTACAGGAACATGCTGGACACAGGGCAGTATTTGGCAGTAAGAAAGCGGATATACTGGGCTGATGCATAGCATCGGGCTGTGTACAGTGGGCAGGTAATTGTTATATGTGGGTTGTATAAATGAAGCACAGGGCTGGAAAAGATAGACATAGAACTGTGATGGGCATTAGCCTTGTTATGCTGGCATGGATCTGTTATGCCTTGTATTTAATGTTATAACTGGTAGGCAAGGCACAAGGAGAATATACTTTTTCCACCATACCATGTATTTATCCGTTTCTCCCCATAGAGGTTGTACAGCACTGCTCTAATACATTAGGGACACCAATGTCTGTATAACTGGTAATAAAACCTTATACAGACGGCTTATAGGGGTTGGACTACCCCCCATCCAATTACACTCTGTACAAGTCGTCTG
Source organism: Mixophyes fleayi (assembly GCF_038048845.1). Taxonomy (NCBI): domain Eukaryota; kingdom Metazoa; phylum Chordata; class Amphibia; order Anura; family Limnodynastidae; genus Mixophyes; species Mixophyes fleayi. The sequence continues at coordinate 16,492,697 of NC_134407.1, forward strand.
GGAGGTGAAAAACGTGCCACCTGATTGGCTGACAGCAGACCATGTGACACCCGCTGCTTCAGTCAAGGAGATTCAAACCTCTTTATAAAGTAGTGACTTCATCAAACAATATTCATAAGCAAACATTATGCAACATAAGGAACCTCTATTAACTCCTAGGTTAGGAAATTATATAACGGGAAGAACAATAGACTCTCAAATGAAAAACAATTACTGGTGATACTGGTGATGCAAGAACAGCAAGTAGGTAAAAAACACACACATCTCAATGTATTATATATTATACAGTTACAAGACAGTAAGCCAACATGATAAGAAACTTCAGACCAGTACAAGACAAGGTCCAACTTACCATAACCTTCAACCCGGCCCCCTTTAAATTCTCCCTCAAACTTCATGTTGTCATAGCGGGTAAATACACCTGTGCCTTGAAATTTTCCTTGAACGAACTCCCCTTCATACCTTATTAGCCCACATAGAAAACACATGATTATAGCAGTTTACAGACTAACACATAAAAATACAAAACTACTAATAGAGGTATAAGGGAGTTGTATTTTCAGCCTGGATTAATTATATTTTAAATAGCAACAGCACCCCCTACCAGGCAGGTTAAGGAACTGATTAACAAAAATGTAAATTATTTACACAAGCAAACTGTAAAATCCATGAATTATATACAAAAAAAATACAAGTCTATAAAAAACAAGGCTATCACCTGAGAATTGTATCACCTGTCCTGAGTGTGCACTCCCGAGTACACCGGAGGCCCCTTCTTATTCTCCGGAGACAGCCAGCCCATAGGGTTAGGATCAGGGTTTCACTTAGGGGTTGGGGTTAAGGTCAGGCTAGGCCTTGGAGATGATACTGCTCATGGGTACGCTGCTAATCTCCATGGGCCCCTTCCCTTACCACAGTGAGTACCACTTTTACAGATTATCTAAGCACTTGAGGTTCAAATCAGCAGTAAAGCCACATCAACCAATCAGCAATTAGCTGTCATCTGTGTATTGCAAGTTAGACAATGAAAACCTATATGCGATTGGTTGCTATGGCTTAAGTGCTGATTTGCACCTTAAAACAATATTAGTAAACATTGCATACAGTCTATGCAATAAACAAAATCATCTCCAATCATTCCGTGCCTGTGGTGTATTCTATTAAGGGGAAGATTAATAAAGCTTAGATAATAATAATGTTGGATGATTTGGGGGAATTGCAGACTTCCAAGACTACGTAGCCGCCGTGACACTCTACACATTCCTCCCAATATTACAGTACATCTGTGGCCTACACAGATACTCATGAGAGTGCAGCCTCCAACCAACTAGGAACCAGAGACTTTGTGGCATCTCCAAATAAATCTATAGTCTGTGTTCTCATGAATCATCCCCCACAACGGCTACTTCCACTGTGTGCACTTTATACATTGCTAGCTGATGAGAACGCTGTTTTACTCCTCTGTCACTTTTTTTTCAAGCCAGTAGATTTTATCTCACCTGGAGCCATCTGAAAAAGTCAGAACCCCATAACCGCTGAACAGTCCATTCTCAAACTGGCCTATGTAGAGGGTTCCATCGGCGAATAATAACTGGCCGCTGCCATGCCTCCGACCTGCAGATAGAGGGCAGAATGGTCATGCTCATAATTCTACTGTACGGTATATAAATAGCTGCTGATGATGATATTGACAGATCTGCAAATAAAGGTTCTGTAACCCATATTAAAGAGAGTATGTACATTGTCTAGTAGAGTTTAGAAACAGGAACCAAATTTCTGCAGTTGCTATGGGCAACAGAACCTCAGTTTTCATCCTACTGTTATAAAGACAATGTCTGCCTGATCTAAGTGTAGCCCATATGTTGTTATACTGTTACACAGCTTACCACATCTCTACATGTGTTATATGCCCTCTATTAGACCATATAAATAATTATAATCCCACATTGCAATTAATAGATTAAACCCCATCAGATTTACCTTACACCCGATATATATATATATATATATATATATATATATATATATATATATATCTATCCTGCTAAAACTGTGGTCAGTCTGGGATAATGTTGTGAATGGGGCTGATATTTTTTGACATGTTATCAGAATGTATTGTCCTCACCTTCTCTCCATTCTCCATAATATTCCTCCCCAGTGGAATAGGTAAAAGAGGCTTTAGTCAGCGTCATATTGCCAAAGGGTTACAAGGAATGGTGAAACCTGTCATGGATTACAAACAAGAAAACTAGACATAAATGTAGAATCTTCTATTGAAAACGGTATATGTAATAAACAATATAAAGAAAATCACAGTAAAGACTGATGTATTTCTACAATTTAAACAATAAATGTTACTGTTAATATGCAGCATAATGTACATATACATTACATATTTATATCAGAACCACGTGTAACTTAAAATATCAAAATATAGCATGATTTTCAATCTCCTGGATATTCAGCATTGACGGATAGCACCACCTACTGGCTGAACAGGCTAAGAACGTGTAAAGAATACAGAACCGTTCTAACTGCATAATTGTTTTTTTTTAGTACAAATCACTACAAAATATTAAAAGGGCCACTAAAACTAACATATATGTTGCTGTAAATAAAATACCTATTAAGTACACTCAAAACCTTAGATGTAAAATGTCCCATATTTGACAGATCTTGAGATGTGTGTAACTATATTTACATTTGTAAGGCAGCTAACTGACAGCTATTTTCTGCAAAGGGTTGTGATAAAGTGTTTTATTGTCAGCATCCATCAATAGCATTAGTCTCAGGAGGACTAGAAAAATATCTCCCCTATAATGAGATACACAAAAAACATATCCTTCGAGCCGGAATCGAACCAGCGACCTAAGGATTCCTGCATCATAGACCGCTACAGTCCTCCGCTCTACCAGCTGAGCTATCGAAGGATCGGTGGTAAACCCTCAGCTGCAGTCAGTCTGTAGCATCTGCTATGTACAAATACTCATTCTAAGGCAGATATACAGCTAGAAGGAATCATCTATCAGTACAGTTAACAAACTAATACTGTTCCAGTAATTCCTTGTTCACCTCCATGCAATGCATCTCCCTCTAACCTCCAATAATATGTTTACCTATTCTTTTGATGGGAGTGTAGAAATAATAAACCACAATTAGAAATAAACTGGATTCTCTTAAGCCAGTTTAGCAATCTAAAATGTATATTTATATTTATTATAAAAAATATAACTCAAACGTGATAGAAATACACACAGATATACCTTAAGTCACCTGAGAGCCACCTACAATATCATATACATAAGTTAGTTCAAGAATTCACCTCTAACATTAAACTATATATGTATACAAAATAATCATAAAAAGACTTCTATCTATTGGGTGCTGCGATTTTGACTTTTTAATTAACAGTGTGACACTGTTCTTGTTATTTGTTTCTTTCTAGAAATAATAATACAGTTTTCTGGAAACATTTTAGTTCATAAAGTAAAAATAAAACACAGAGAAAGAAGGAAACAAAAAATAATCTTGCGTTGGCCGGGAATCGAACCCGGGTCAACTGCTTGGAAGGCAGCTATGCTCACCACTATACCACCAACGCTTGGATATGGAACACAGGAAACCTGCAGCTACTAGTACATACATAATGAATGCAACTTTCACACACACCTCAACATCATTTTACAGGGAACCAGGATATATTGGTGAGCAATAAAGGGAATTATAAGGTGAGGGACAATTAAACAAATGAAAATATACAGGGCAATTACCACAATTACTTATTGTGTTAACCAATGAGTTATATGATGTAAATCATATACATATGGGGAAGTTTCCACGAGAAAACACTCTGTACAGTGAGATAATACAAATCTGGTTTACTCAAATCTGTGCAATTATATCCAGTCCTGTCTACTATATGAACAACATTTTGGAAGTTTTCTATTACCAAAACTTCAAATACTGAACTGCACACTTGTAGTAATAAAAAAATAGAATTTTTGGGGTTTAAATGATTAAACTAACATAGGTTATATAACCAGATCAAATGGAAAAAAAACAAAAAAAAATAAAAATGGAGGATACGGGCATCGATCCCGCTACCTCTCGCATGCTAAGCGAGCGCTCTACCATTTGAGCTAATCCCCCCCAACAGGTTGCAAATCTTCCTGTCTCCAGCTTTTTAAAGGAACCAAAAAGAACATTTTACAGTTCAAATTATAATATTACATGACCATATTTAAAGTAAACTTTTTCTGTGCATACCTTAAAATAAGTTCAATGTATTAAGATCTTTTTGTATAAATTTTTGTTTTTACTACCTGTGACAGGATGGGCTTAAATATAACTTTTATTTTTACACTTACGGTGCATCTGTTTTGTTGGGACCTTTTATTATAAATGTTACCAGCTAGGTCTCTCAAGAGGAAAATTATTAAATGTGAGCATAATAGTATTGAATGTTAAACTATCCTGCAGGGGGTGCTATCTCAAGAGACAGGAGGGTGGGTATGTCATATCTCACTTGGGCTCTAGGTAAGGGGGACAAGTGAGTTATAAAGGTTCTGGGGGTGGCCGAGTGTTCAGTGAAATGTACATCTGTGTAAATCATGTCTTATTAAAATAAATTGATCATTGGTAGCTTAATACCGTAATCACACGTTTACGTACCAGTCTGTTTTAGGAGTTAGGTCAGGAATTACACCGATTATAATGGGAGGGAAATGCGGAAAAATGAAACACTACATTTCTCAAGCTGCAAAGCGCTAAGAAACAGGAATAATGAATATGTTCAAAATAATATCTATTATTTTCCTGTTTCAAAAGACTGTATACATGATTGAAATAGGAAAAAAGGGTAAAATGAGTAGGCTAGTTGCCTTCTAGTTTTCCCGCAGTATAGTTGAAGGTGCTGCGGTTTTCCTAAGAAAACAAGTACAGTAGTAAATCTGTAGTATGAAAAAAAATAAAAAAAATAAATAAAAATAAAGCCACATAGATGCTCATTTGCAAATAAAAAAAAAGGGGGGGGGGGTGATTTTATAGTACTGCGTGCATATTTAATACATATATAATTCTAGTGCGACTTTTGGTGAATTGATAGGATAAATATGGCAGCATCCACTATTTGCAAGTGTTGATCCACTCCAGAAAGACAAGGCCATACATTCATTATTTTGCATATAAGAGCTGATTGTGCTCTCTTTATGAGGCATAAAAAAAAAAGGTGACCATATATTTCTATTAATAATTAAATCAATACATTAGAAGCAGAAGTATAACAGATGTATTTCAGTAGTAACAATGGCCATACAATGTTTAAATAAAAAGGAGCTGGTGGGTGAACAAAGGTACTTAAGTATGATTAAGTCTAGACAGCAGGATCAGATGATTTAATAGTCTAATGGATTCTGCAGCCCCCTCCTCATACATGATGTCAGGAAGTGATTGCCTCAGTATTCCCAGGACGCCACTTGTCTTAATAAGAGTAAAGAAGAGAACATGTGCCCTACTCCACCCCTCATATTGAATCATCCCCTCCTGACATCGGCTCTCCTTGCTAGGACATACAAAGAAAGTCAGAAAAATGGCTACTTTTGTTTCCTTGTAGTGAATTCTCATTTTTGCATAATTGATTTATAAAGTGCGAACATATCCTACAAAACTAGCCATAGTATGCAATTTATACAGGAAATACTGTTCTAACAAGTATCCAAGACTTCAATCAAACATTACCAGTTGGCAATAGGAGTATACAAATTATTTATATGTTCTGGCCACGTAGCTATTTGTGTCTGTAAAGGTTTACCAGATATACTATTATGACTTTAAATATTTACCAAGTACCACTTTTATGCATGTAAATGTATAATAAACACCTTTATATTTACACATGCTTTAATAATGCAGTTAGCTGTTGTTGTGAGTTCATTTTACCTTTATATGTGGACTTGTTGGGAAACTCTCCTATATATAATACACATTTCCTGCGCCTCCTATGTTGAGTAATACAACTATGAATAGGGATACAACGTAAGGGCCAAAGCATTTACAAAAGTGCAATAGGCTTCCTCTGCTATACCAAACAGTGACGTTTGCAGAAAACATTCTTAATACATTGGAGTGTTTTGGTGTCATAGGCAAACCGAGAGGGGGTTTCCTAGTGCCTGGAAATCCCCCTCCAAGAATGGGGGACTGTATAATTGAGGTGGCTGGACCCTGCTCCCACTTCACACAGCTCTGCTTGAAAAGGGAGAGCTGCACGCACAGTAGTGCACGCAGCATTGCCCATGATTATTATGGGGATAGGAAGAGTTGGAGAGCAGCCAAGTACAGTCTAAAATTATAGCCATGCCCCCATGCATGCTGGTCACGCCCACTGGCGGCATGGTGTGGAAACCCCCTCTACAAATCCTGTGTTTGCCCCTGGGTGTAACTGAACAAAGGAGCCATATGAGTTATTTAGGGCAACAATTATTATTACAGGACAACACGCTCCTGAAAACTATTAGCTGTTACCTCTTATATGCATTAAAACTTCAGGTGAACAAAAACAAAAACACTGTCAGCAATAATAGGATGGAAAATACCCATCAGATCATTGCCTAAAAGAACTGGGAATTGGCACATAGTGGAGGCAGACATTTCGTAGGATCACCCCATAGTAAAGAGACCGCAGCTCATACATTTATTAGTAGACAGTAACATCAATGAGACACAGTGCCTCATGCCTCAGTGGCATTGCTAGTTCCTAGTGAATGGATAAGCGTCATTTTCATAAATATTATTCAAGCCACAAAATAACTGCAGTCAGGGGGCAGGCTGTGCTTGGGGGGGGGGGGGGATTATCTGCCCCCCAACACCGGTCCCATAGTGGGCTACCTTGGGCTGGGTCACCTGCATTTTTTTTTTTCTTTAAAATGTTCCCAATAGGCTGCTGAGTCAAATCTTTCCCCCCTGGCTAAAATTTGCCAACCCACTTACCTACCTGCATTGAAAAAGTCTCCAACATAATTAGGTTTTAAACTCTGTGTACCAGGAACCTCATTACTGTTGTATACGAACATCTGAGCTTTCTGTAATTCCTAAACCGTTTTGTATAATGTAAGACTCTGCAAATACTGAGCCTTGCAATGTAACCGCATCAATACCTCCATAATGTTCATGTATAAGAAGAAGTCTGATGCTCAGAAATAAGCTTGAAATTCTGCAGTAACTGTGTTGACATGAAAAATACAACCATAATGTCCTAAATGAGTCCAACATTATTATTATTATTATTATCCCTTATTAATAAAGCGTGAATATTACAGCACGCTGTTCCTACCTACAAATAACATGCAATGCCATGAAGCAGCTGTGACGATGGCCCTGGCCAAGTGAGCTTACAATCTAAGTGCCCTGCAGAATACTTGATACAAAAGAATAAATGTAACTATCCGCTGGACAAAGTGGAAAATATTAATCAATCTCTCACTGTCCAAGATGTTGGAATATTGCTGGACTTTGAATGTTACCACCAGCCATGCCAAAAATACATATAAAATACAATATGCAAGGAAATAATGAGTATATTACAAATGTCAATAATACAAAACATTTCACAATACGATAAATACATGCACTGTTATATAGCTGGCTAGCACAGGACCATATATTTACTAATATAACTTGGTAACATTTACTGTAGAGCAGAATTTTTACTGACACTTCATGAGGTAAAATTGCACAAAAAGTGACTGTACAAAGCAGGGTCTATATGAAATGGGGGGTCTGGGGTTATAAATAAGATGTTCACAAACACCCTCAGCCCCCAGATGATTAGTGTAGTAAGGGGGCATGATAGATTTTTAGTGGCCAATGGTAAAAGGTTACTTCAGTTTAGCTGTCAGTAATTTACTGACTCTTAGTGAACCTGGAACAACTCTATACTATAATATCTCACTGACATGGCTCTGACCAGGACTTACTGTTCTGGGCTCGGGCCTTCGGGGCTCTCCCGCTCCCTGGCTCGGCTGCTCCCTCAGCCTTGTGGTCCCGGCTCATTCCCTCCGGCAACCGTCTGTCGAGCCCCGATGGCCGTTCCCATGACAACGCCGACCACCGCCACCCCTCATTGGACGAGCCTCTGTCTACCTCAGGAAAGCCAACGGAGCCGCCATGTTTACTCCGGGCAAAAGCCGTTCGCTTCGACGGCTTCATTTTTGACCTTCACAACGACCAACGGAGAAATAATTGTAAAACACATAGATTTATAGCTTTTATTACTTATTTTTTAGCTTATGAGAGTTTGTTATGGAATCGTTTGAGTGATGGTTCAGCGGCCATTTTTGAAAGGGGCAAAAGTGTCTCTGACGTCTGTGTGTCTATTGGTCCCTGAGTGGCCGTGGGCAGCGCTCATATGGTGCCACGCCCCCCACCCGCTCCCATTGGCTCTCTGTTCCCGGAAGTTTTGGGGTAGTGACTGTGAGTAAGCTGATTGTCACCCGGCTGTCACCCGCGGGTGTGTTGTCAGCATGGATGAAAGCAGCCCGCTGGTGTCTCCGGAGCGGGAGCAGCCGGACTACAGCTGCCAGGCCCCGCCTCCCCCGGACCCCCCGGCCCAGCTCAGCCCCGCCGCCCGCCCCCAGGCACTGCCGGGTGTGGTGGTCCGCATCCCCCCCTCCTCCTCCCCGCAGTGTGGCCCCTCTCCCCCCGAGTCCCCCACTGAGCAGGAGCGGCAGCCGCTGCTGGACCGCTCTCGGCCCCGGGATAAGAACTCGTTCCCTGAAGACCCCGAGTTCGCGGAGGTGGTGAAGAAGGCGGAGAGGGCGATCAGCAGAGGCATCTTCCCCGAGAGGATCTACCAGGGCTCCAGCGGCAGCTACTTCGTGAAAGATGAGCAGGAGGTGAGGTGTCACAGTGGCCCCTGGTCCTGCCTGAGGGTGGGGGTTATGGGGCCCCCCTTGCTCTGCCTGAGGGTGGGGGTAATGGGGTCCCCTATGCTCTGCCTGAGGGTGGGGGTAATGGGGCCCCCTATGCTCTGCCTGAGGGTGGGGGTAATGGGGCCCCCTATGCTCTGCCTGAGGGTGGGGGTAATGGGGCCCCCTATGCTCTGCCTGAGGGTGGGGGTAATGGGGCCCACTATGCTCTGCCTGAGGGTGGGGGTAATGGGGCCCCCTATGCTCTGCCTGAGGGTGGGGGTAATGGGGCCCCCTATGCTCTGCCTGAGGGTGGGGGTAATGGGGCCCCCTATGCTCTGCCTGAGGGTGGGGGTAATGGGGCCCCCTATGCTCTGCCTGAGGGTGGGGGTAATGGGGCCCCCTATGCTCTGCCTGAGGGTGGGGGTAATGTGGCCCCAAGGCTCTGCCTGAGGGTAGGGGTAATGGGACCCCTCTATGCTCTGCCTGAGGGTGGGGTGATTGGGGGTGACCGCCCCTGGCCCTCACTGCCTGAGGTCGGGGTGCTGGGTTATCTGACAAAGAGGCTGAGATGCAGAAGTCCCCAACAATGGTTGACAATGTGCTAATGAGACCCCTCACGGTGAGTGAAGTGTTGGGCCCGCTGAGGGGGTGGAGTACTGGATTCTCCTCTTAAGCAGGAAACTCTCATCCTCCCCAATCTACTCTGCAATGTCTGTCACATGCTTACATTGCTCCTCGTAACAAGTCACTAGAAATTGTTTAGATTTTGCAAATGCTTCAGAGATTTTTCACTTCCTCCAGTGTCCCTATGTACACTTCTCTAAACTGGAGGTGACACTAGGGCTCACTCACTAACATTGGAAGACGTTTACAAAGCCCAAAACTTTCAGTGTGCAGTGCAAATTCGGCTTTAGCCCCACCCTGTGCCTTTCATCTCATAATTGCGCCTAGTGCATGTTTACCGAGGAAGATGGCTGCGTTTGTAGATGAGACATTTACATGGACTGAGGAGAGGAGTGCGGGGTGTATTTTGCAAAATCTACCTTTGTGGAGCAGTGCAGAATAAAAAAAACATTTATTTATATAGCACCAGCAATTCCACAGCGTTGTACTGAAAATATTTGTCAGCACATCAATCCCTGCCCCATTGTAGCTTACAGTCTAAATTCTCTAACACACAGACAAGGATTAATTTTGTCAGCAGCCAATTAACTTACTACAGAAACAAGCAAGATTATTGAGATGAGGACCATCTAGGCAGACCAATACATTTTGCAGAGGACATCGAGCGTGCTTTGCAAATGAGGACCATTGTATTTAGGTGCAAAATTTGCTCTAAAGCATAATAAGCAATAGTCCAGTGCACATTTTACACCCCGGGTGAATCAGTTTTGCTCATAAAAAAGGAAGTTCTTGAAAGTTCTGTGTTTTGCTACATAAAGGAAATTTTGCAATCGACAGCAGTTTCATTGATGCTTTTATAAAACGAGATGCCCTTTTTTTTTTTTTTTTTTTTTTTAATCATTGACAAGGATACATGGAAAAATATATGACTTCTGTTATGAATGGATGCAATTTGTTGCATGCAACCAGAAAATTTTACGAAAATCATGATGCAACTTTGCTGGACTATTATATACGTAACAGAATCCATTATACACCACGTCTGACAGGTTACTCAGTTTATCAGTCAGCAGAAATTGCAAATGTTGTACAACCTTATAGGAAATCTGGGCTGGCTGTCAAGGTATTAAGTACTCCTCGGCTGCAAGACAAAGCCTGCAAATACTGTAATGGTTTCCTGTATCCGTTGCCGGTGTCGCCTTCAAGTCACTTAAATAATTTTACTCACGAAAAAACTTCACTTTGTTCTGGAATTTAAGCGATCCCTTACATCTATTTTGTAGTGTACACTGTACCACTGTGTACCTGAGAAGTATACAAGCAATCTTGCTCACACATGCAGGTGGAGGAATTTGATTCTCCCCAGAATTCGCCAATATAAACCTTGTGCTGAATTGAATCGCCCCCCCTTGGAGTTTAAAAGTTCCCTGCTTTGGTATTTGAATAGAACCATTGAATAGTCATCCACTTTTAAAGACTTATTATGTCAAACAGGCAGTTAGGATGCCAGATTAGAAAACAAACTTTTTCCAATTAAATGCCCAAGTGTTAATTAAAAGGACAGTGTACAAAATATCCAGTGGCCTCACACAGTGTAATGGGAGTTATTATAAAGAGGAAACTTGTATCTACTTACACTTGAAAAGCAATTGGGGTTCGTTGGCACAGACTTAATAATTTAGTTGCAGTTGGAAACGTAACCTCTTGTAACTATATCGGGGTTTGCGCGCGCAGCGTTTTATTTATACGTTCAATGTTATTGAGCAATAAACACACTATGATGCTGGTAGTCTGAAAGCGAATGTATGCCGAATGGACCTGTACATGTACTTTCTGACAATTTGCTTTGCTTCTCATCAGTTTTGACATTGGCTGCAGCTTTTTTTAATGCATGTAGTAATGCACTTAGAACGTGATCTGAACACTAATCAAAAGCAAGAACAAATTGGAGATTTTGACTATTGTGTTAGCAGTTTTAAATACCTGTGTGTATGGGCCCTTACATCACCATCATCATTTATTTATATAGCGCCAACATATTCCGTAGCGCTTTACAATTGGGGACAAACGTAATAAACTAATAAACAAACTGGGTAAAACAGACAAAGAGGTGAGAAGGCCCTGCTCGCAAGCTTACAATCAGTTTACATCAGTTATAAAAAGTTTAGTGTGAGAACTTGTTTGTACTGCGGTTCAATGAAATAGGTCTATTTCCCGTTGTTGAATAATTAGCGTTTGGGGAATAAAATTAACTTTTGGACCCAAGAGCCCCATTAGGTAGACTGTGGTTTTGCAAACATGTTGCTGTTCTTGAATATTTGTGTTGCATTTCCTATCACACCACAAAATCTCGTTCAACGACGGAACGATGTCGTTCCAATCCTGCAGTGTGTATGCACTCATGATCATCTGTGTCTATAGATCTCTATGGGGTGTGCAGAGTCGCCATCTTTTGACAGACGAACAGCACAGATCTGAAGGTAGATTGTGTAAAAGGTGTATAGTGTGTACACATGAATTGGCATGATGCAGATTGGGACTTTTTTTTTTTTTTGTTTTTCCTCTAATGTTTGTAAAATCGTTAAAGATGTCGCATCTGGAGAAATTTTCTGTAATGTTTACCCAGCCTTAGGCTGGTACAGAAGACTGATTAAACAATATATTTTCTCCCTTTTGAAACACTTTAGCCAAACCTGATGGGTTGTGAATGATACTCGAGTCATTAGTTTGTAATAAATCAATGAGCTTATTGTTGGCTCCGCCCACAAAATGGCGCCCACCACTATTTTTCGGTGATGACTCCGCTTTAAGAGTCATTGTCACTTGACATGAGCATGTAAAATGAGTCAGACTGAAGATATTTGTTCCTCTACGCATTTTGACATTCTCAGAATTCTTACTAATATCTGTTGATCTTTCCAGTGTAACCTTTATTTGGCAGTAAAGCTTTGTTCTCAAGTCATCTGTAGCTGTGTGTTTTAATCTCTATTAACCAACCCATATAAAATCTGTCCCCTGTTGTCTTGCAATTCCACACTTTTTTTTGGACTTAATATTTCTTGATTGATCTTGGCTTAAATGCCATTTGTTGGAGGCAGTACACATAGTGCAAGTGTACAGCTTTGGATGTGCAGCCCAGAATAAATCGCTGCATAGAGAGCGTCACTGAGGCCTGTTGGGAAGATAACCACGAAAACTTGGTAATTGCTGTCATTTTCCTGCTGCATTATCCACAATGCCAGAAAGAAATCTGACCCTTGATTGGATCATTATTGGGTACCATGCTAATTTTGGGGCAGTATTGCAGCCTAGTGTCGTATCGCTGAGTCACAAAGTGAATTCATAGGCTACAATCTTTCTTTGAGTACATGTATTGGTTATTTTAACTGATTACTGAGATTAAGGGTAATGTGCTGCTCTTTTGAAGATTAGAGGGATGCGGAGCAACATTCAGCAATATATGGTATGGTGTACAGACCTATTCCAGGCTCTCAAGTACATAGTAACTATGTAGCATTTCCACCTGCTGCTCCAACTAAAATATTGTGTCTTGTATTGGCTGCATTTAAAGCAGTGTAAGGTCTGTGTAGCTGCTGACTTGCCATAATGTATATGAATTGTCTAGAGTGTGGCATTAAAGAGTCTTATTGGCTGCATTTCTGTCTGATCTCGCATGACTGTCACTTGATGGTCACATGACTCTGTCACATGATTAGTCATCCACTGCATGTGATTCACATTAGGTTTGTTTAGCTACAAATGTTATCTTATCATCCCGGATATAGGATACAGCATAATGAAGTTACATTATATTGAACGCCTGATGTCTGATATAATACAGTTATGCCTATAAATGGCTGCTTTATTTCACTGGCTAGATTTTTGTTTAATCTGCTACCACAGACTGGACATATACTTGGCATTGATGAAAATCTGTAAAGGGGATATGGTTGGAGGGGAGAGAAACTCTTATTTTACACTTATCCAGTAACTATAGGATTATGTCATTCTCTGCATTGAACCTTAGATCATTTTGTTTGCACTTGTGCCAATTTTCAATCCTATTTATAACTTGCGCAGTGTGGCCGGTATCCAAACTATCATAACATTTTGCATTACTAAGGAATAAACTAAGAGACTGAGCATCCTTTGTTTTTTGTTTCCTACAAGAACAGCCACAAAAATATTTTTTCTTTACAGTTCTGTAATCATTTTGTTTTTTGTCTATAAAATGCCCTTAAAGGGGAAAAAAATTGGTATATTTTTTACTTTAGATGAAACTCTGGGTTAATATCCCTCTTTGATCATTTAAAACTCTGCGTCTCTGAAAAACTATCCATCCAGACAGGGTGATTTTTTTAAATGCTTGTTATGCTGTCACCCTGTTGATGCATGATGTTATATGGCTGAGAAAGTTTTAGACCAGGCCTGTCCAACCTGCGGCCCTCCAGGTGTTGTGAAACTACAAGCCCCAGCATGCTTTGCTGGTAGACAACCAGTTGATAGCTGGAAGGGCATGTTGGAACTTGTAGTTTCACAACACCTGGAGGGCCGCAGGTTGGACATGCCTGTTTTAGACCTTTCTCCTGTCCTAGAATGGCTATAATTGTTTTATAGCAGGTTGCTGCATTAGGGGGATCTATAATATTTGCGCAACCGTTCATTTTGACACTTTATTTTTGCATGGGTGACCTGAGCTTACCCGAATTATCGGTCTGGAACCCACAAGCCCTATCCCCATGACTCTCTATCTGCCATTCCTTCAGGCTCTATCCTAGTTGTAACATTATTTAACAACTAGACCAGTAAATACCACCTAAACTTTCACTTTTTCCTATTTGTTCGACAGACTTATCTAGTAAGATGTAAACTTAGACCTTCCCTTATCCCAGTAACTTTAATATTCTTCATAATGTATCTGCCATTCAATGTTTTGCTTAGAAATTCAACTGGGGCACGTTAATATTTAACACTTAGGTGAACTCTCCGAGCCTGATTCATTAAGGAAAGTAAAGCAAAAAAAAAGGAGCAAGACCATGTTGCATTGGAGGGGGAGGTAAATTGAAAATGTGGGGACAGAGTTATAGTTGGGGTAAGGCATGTCCTAGGTCAACTTTAAATTTCAATGTCAAAATAAAGCTATCAAGTATTTGTGTGATAGATGAAAAAGCAGCGAGTATTTAACTTATGTGCAAAATAATAAACTAATTTGCACCCCTCGCATTGTAACATGGTTTTGTCCAGGAGCAAACTTACTCCTTTTTTTGCCTTACTTTCCTTAAAGAATCCAGTTCTTTATCATTATTTCAAACGCTAACATTGAAACGCCAGGAACAGAACAGACATCTGGAGCGATGGTGGAAAATGTACGGACTGTATTTACATTATTTTCTTTATTTTGCTGTACGCTGTAGACCCATCTTTGTGCGGTAGGATGAAGTAACAGCGGCTATGTGAGCTCTCCTTCCTATCTCACTTACTTTCTCCTTTCTAGGACTCGGGAGTGAAATTGTTTCTCGTCTCAGATTTCTATCAGCTAATTTCTCACCTTACCGGTCCTCGTGTTTCACCTTTATGCGGTTATCAGGCCGTGTAATGTTGTTGTTCATCGATTTTGTTACTATATTATTTCTTCTAGATGGGCCAAGTTTCTGCCGTGTTTGTTGTCCTCTCCTTCCTCCTGTTTGCCCGGTATTGATTTTGTGGCAGCGTTGATGGGTTCTGAGTGCTATCGCTGTTCCCTCATTATCTGCTGCTCCAATTTAGATTAGCAAAACAGCAGTTCATGTTTAAGTAAAGGAAAGCTTGGGTCTGGGAGCAGAGCTGGCGGTTTCGCACGCTGTCCTGTTGCTTTGCGTAAGGTTTAGATTCCCTGATATGTTCTTTCCACCCATTTAATCATTAATAGTGTATGTGTGAGGGGTGTAGGGCTCTCGTGCTGCTGGCAGACCGGGTGTAACCGAACTGTGTTTGCCAATCAATATGGGCATTGGCTGTTTAGAGTAACACTTTAAATGGCCATGGTAGCACAGTGGTCAGCATTGCTACCTAGTAGCACTAGGCGTTCAAATTTGTATTTTCAAGAAAAGCGACATTTTTAAAACTCCTTTTACTCATGCATTGTATTAAAAGAAGAAAGTGTGGAGGTGCCACGTAAATGGGCATTGATTGAGAGCTGCCACCTCGTTGGCCATGTGTCAAGCTGAGTGGTGTTATTTTTCTTACTTTGCACATAGAGAATATTTTCAATTGTTTAAGTTACCAGTTTAGGCTATTTACTACAAAAATGCCTTTGCAGGCTTTTTCCTTTAATTGACCATACAGAGCGCTATGTTTCTATACAAATGTTCTTTAAAGCTTTAACGCCATGAAATGTGTGTTAACATAAACCCTCTGGTTTGCTGTAAGAAGACACATTTGGTTTCCCTTACCTCAATTTTCATGCAACTACTATTTTTATGACGATGTAGTGAGCAAAGAAGTGTTGGAATGCCCGGCTTCAAAGCGAGCTCGTTCTCCGCACAATCCCCCCTCTCCCCCCATTTTTCTCCTGCCATCGTCCTGGAGGGCCCTTAGTTGCTGAAATTCAAATATGTTCCAGCTGGGAGACTCTGCCATATAAGTGACCACCACAGAGAGAAGGGAGCACATATTTAACATTTTAAAAAGGCACAAAACTTAGGGTGGGTTTGCAACACTAATTGAGGCCAAATAAGGTAGAGCTAAGATCAGGTGGATCTAGGAGCCCAGTTTATCCTATTAAGGAGCCAGGGACTGAATTGTATAGACTTTGGCAGTAAATGTTTGCACCAGTGTCCTACATTAAACTATAGCGAATTGACTATGATTGACGATAGCAGATCTTATCTTATTAGACTGTTTGTTTCCCTGAGCTAGCGGAGCCATTAAATATGATTACTTCTGTTGTTAAATTATATTACTGCACAGTCCTGCAACTGCTAAAGTGAAAACGTGGTGAATCTGGAGAGCGGCTAATGTGACCAGCGGAGACTGCTGGAGAAGGACGTCTGCAGACGCAGGGATGTAATTGTTGAGTGTTGCAGTGTTGACACTTACTACCAATAGCACAAGAACGAAAGCAGTTGATGTAATAAACCTGGAATAATTGGGATGCTGTTTGATACAAATCGTAGCTGCTGGTATAGTCGTCTGCGTGAAACAATGAATTCCAGTTTCTTATTTGTATTTGAGAGCGGTTGACTATGACTATGGAACTGCAATTGACTTTTTCCCAATATGTAATATGTAAGCCTTCCATTCTTCTCTCCAATTATCATGGCGTAAAATATTCATATCCCTATTATGATGCAAAGATGGTTCAGTTAAAGACTATGCTTCAGCTAATTTATATAGCTGTTTTATCCTGATCTTGTTCATAAAATTGTTTTTAAAGAAAAAAGAAAGGTATTAAAAACTAGTTCACATTACAATTTTATCTCCATTTTCTGCAAATAACTAGACAGCAATGCAGCATGTGTTACATACCACACTTGCATGGCTCCTGCCTGCCATGTGATGTTTCTCTATGTAACATGAATATGTTAACGTTCCATCCAGTTTTTTCAAAAGCTGGAGAACTGAGTTCACCTTTATTAGAACAAACACAACTAACAAGGGAGGACATGTATGAAAACTAGTGCAGGGGATTTGTAAACTGCACTTCAAAATGACAGCTACAATCTGATTAGTTTGGTGCACAATGCCACAACTTTCCTGTGCATTGATGTTCGTAAATGTCCCCATGTTTTTTTATATCGTCTTAAAGACATTTAAGACAGGCCTGTCCAACCTGCGGCCCTCCAGATGTTGTGAAACTACAAGTCCCAGCATGCTTTGTAGGTAGACAACCAGTTGATAGCTGGAAGGGCATGCTGGGACTTGTAGTTTCACAACATCTGGAGGGCCGCAGGTTGGACAGGCCTGTCTTAAATGAAATGCAACAGTGGTAACTAATATTGATTTGTCACCATATTCATTATATGTATGTGTATCTATCTCTTGGTTATAAGTAAGCAAACTTCTGATTAATTACAAGCTGTCAACTGTCCTTTATAAGAATGAACAGTCCAGGGGTCTGGAGAATATAACCATGAAAGATGATTTTTTTTTAAATTAAGTAAAATTGTCTAATACAATGTATTTATTTTACTGTGATCTTCAGCTGTAATTCAGGTGACTGCACCATCTGCATCTGGCTAATCACATCCAATTTCTGTAACGACTGACAGTCCCAATGAGTGTGCAGATTTATGTGCACACACCTTCACAATTTACCTTCAGATCTGTGATCTTCATCTCTCATAACCATCTGCTGAGAAGATGGTGACTCTGCACACTCTGCAGAGATCTGCCTACACTGCTGGCCGTGAGTGTGTACACACTTCTATATTTGCCCGACATCGTTCCATGGTTGATGGCGATTTTTAGGAAGTGTTTTGTACGGTAAAACATGATCGTGGCAGCGTACACACTCTTGCAAGTTTGGACCAAACGGTTGTTTATCATGTGAGCTGCACAATTATCGCATAGGTGTGTAGCAGGCTTTATTGAAAGCAATTAATGACCGTTCTTTATGTATGGGTTAATGCAGTCCCTACTCTAAATTATAAGAATATTGGTCATCACAGAGGAGTTTTGTGGCTATGGGCAGCATGGTGGCTTAGTGGTTAGCACTTCTGCCTCACAGCACTGGGGTCATGAGTTCAAATCCTAACCATAGCCTTATCTGTGTGGAGTTTGTATGTTCTCCCCGTGTTTGCATGGGTTTCCTCCAGGTGCTCCGGTTTCCTCCCACACTCCAAAAACATACTGGTAGGTTAATTGGCTGCTATTAAAATTAACCCTAGTCTCTCTCTGCCTATGCGTGTGTGTATGTTAGGGAATTTAGACTGTAAGCTCCAATGGGGCAGGGACTGATGTGAGTGAGTTCTCTGTACAACGCTGTGGAATTAGTGGCGCTATATAAATAAATGGTGATGATGTTGCATCAATGTGTGTTTACTTTAAAACCGTGCCTAAACCATAGCAACCAGATTCTAGCTATCATTTACCTAGTACATTATAGAACACGATAGCTATAATCTGGTTGCTATGGGCAACACCTCCACTTTTCCTATTTAGAATGTTTAATAAATCTACCGCTGAATCTGAATGTATCAGGTAAAATGTAATGTTGGGTTAGATTTATTTTTTTTTCCCCTTCATTGACGAGCACCAAATAATAAAATTGTAGAACTTTATGGCGTATTACAGAGATAACCAGCTGGTTATTTTCCGAAAAACACTCGGGCTTCATATTACTCTGGTAGCTATGATTTGGGCTGGCTTTATATTGTTTGCATTATAGAGAAATCTCCTGTAAGCTGATTGGTGGAAAGCTGTGGTTTTTGTTTATCGATGTATCTATTCTGTTCATGGAATTGAGAACATTCTAGCCAGTAGAAATAAAATCATGATAATTTTTAATTAGTTAGAATTTATTTTATACAGATGTAACATAAACGGGGTCTGAAGAAGTGTTTAGTAAGTTTGCTCCATGTGACATTTTCCCTTTTACTCCCTACAGGAAATCATTGCGGTCTTCAAACCTAAGACTGAGGAGCCGTACGGTCAGCTGAACCCCAAGTGGACGAAGTGGCTGCAGAAACTGTGCTGCCCCTGCTGCTTCGGAAGAGATTGTCTGGTTCTGAATCAGGGGTATCTGTCTGAGGCCGGGGCCAGTCTAGTGGACCAAAAGCTAGAGCTCAATATTGTTCCTCGGACTAAGGTAATAATATCCTAACCAGCTAGATATGTATCGTGCTGTTCTGGGCATTATCTGTGGTGTTACAGTCTGGCATTAATAGGGAAATATTTGTTTATTTCTAAATACTGTGTACTCTATTCACAAATAGTGGACGTTTCACATTTAAACATAGGATATTAAAAGAGAGCGCTGGGATCCATGGTCACAACCTTTGGCATTAGTGACCGGGTCCCTCTACCTCGCAGCCCACTTCTATTATAGCCCCTCCGCCGTGGCTTTCAGCACAGGAGACCTGGCACTCTAGGCTATGGGTCCCAAACAGAATAACAAAATAAATTAATCCATTACTTTAAAAATTAGAGGCTACACAGCAGCCCCCCTTACAGGCACCTAATCTAACCTGAGTATCCTGTGACCACTACAGTTATAGGGGGAGATTAGGCGTGAATGTGTCTCCAGACATATCGTGCCAATGTTATGGTTGGAATCTCCACTCACGTTTCCTTGCTCCCCATAGAGGTGCTAGAAAAATTTATTGAAGATTCCCACCGTGATTGTCGGCAGTGCGCGCGGCCGGACGCCGCTGCAATGTCCGCACTCCGTATCGCCAGCAATCGAATCGCCCCCCCCCCATATAGTGGGGGAAGCTCGTCCATTGAAGAATTAAATTAATAGAGCTACTCGGCCCCGAATCTATACGTCATGGTATTCTAGTGGCCCCCGTAGGATGTCGGAGAGTGTGTATAGTCTTCATGAATGGGGCAGATTGTACATAATAACATAGACTATTAACCGATCTCAATCCTGTGGAATCTCTTTCCTGTAAGCCGTGAAATATCACTTTTTTTTTTTTTTTTTTTTTTTTTCTTTTTCTCTATATATTAAAGGCTACATGTATTATTACAACATAAATAGACATTATAAATAGTAGTGCACAATAGGGACGACAGTAGGGGCCCACTCTGAATGGTATAACGGTCTATAGGTCAGGGCCCAAAGACTGCAAGCTCCATGGTTCAGCCCCGGTGAGCTCTGTGCGATTTTTATATACCCCTCCCTGGATCTATTCTATTATTTTTTTATTATCTTTCCAAAGTTGAGGTATAATTAAGACACAGGGAAATGTGTATTACCCATGGAAAACGGTGAGAATCTATTGTGCCATTTAGGAAATGTCATCAACGGTCGGCTTGTTGGGCTATAGTTTATACCACACATTTATCTAGACTTCAGATTTCATAAATGTACCCCACATACAGTAATAATTGGCTTCAGTCAGGTGATTAACACATTAAACACGGAGTGAGTGCCCCTGAGAGAATGATGTAAGAGCCCTATGGTAAAATATTTTTACGACATCTTATAAATCCACATTAAATAAAATTTATATGCAGAGCAAATATCTGTTGCAAGCGATTAAGTGGTTTAGTAACGCGAGATTTAATGTCGTACGTTGTGACAATGTTTATACAGGGAATTCCTTTTCATTAAACAGTGGTAATAGAATAATGTTTTGAGGTTCTTGAGGTCATGTTTTCCATGTATTTAATTTTTTCTTTTTTTTTTTTGCAGGTTGTATATTTATCCAGTGAAACATTTAATTACAGTGCTATAGACCGGGTGAAATCTAGAGGGAAGCGTCTGGCATTGGAAAAAGTGCCGAAAGTTGGTCAGCGATTTAATCGGATTGGATTGCCTCCCAAGGTAAGGTAGGAGAGCCGATAATTCTTCAGTCGCTGCATTGTAGCTATATATTCCTTGTTTACATCTGTGTGTGTGTGTAATATAAGTATGTGTGTATATATAAAATGTGTATCTGTACCACACCAGGGAGTGGTAACTGAGCTTAGTAAAATATTTGATATACAAAACTTGAGTCACATGTGAGTACAAGACTCTTGAACAAACTAGAAAAGTTGGTTCAGGGGTAATATTTAAAGAGGCCTTGTTATGTGAATTAGTAATACAGAGAGTGTTTTATTTTAATGATTGACGCTATAGTCTCACGTGACAGCAGTACTTAGTGGCGTGACATATGGGGGGGTATTCAATTGTTGCTTTTAACGCGCTAAAACAAAAAAAAAAACGAGCGCTCGAAAAATATTACAGTTTATACGGTAATATGTGCGTTAATACGGTAGTTTACTCGCTGAATTTCAGATGAAATTTAGCGAGTAATTACCGTATTAACGCTAATATTTTTAGAGCGCTCGTTTGAGAGCGTTAACGGCAACAATTGAATACCCCCCCCATGGAGTTATAGGTGCATATAAGCTTTGTACATTCAGTATACAGCTGTCTGGGCGGCCGCACAGTGCGAGCGCTATAGTAAGAATATGTAACTGCGTTGGCATGTGACCGCCGAGTACTCTACAGCACGTGTGTCTTGCTGTGCACCTTCTAGTGTGGGGCAACGAGGATGCTAATTCCTAATATTTAGTTTTACTCACTGTTGATATGGCAGGAAGAGAGCGGTTACTGTTTTGTATGTGACTGGTCATCATTAACGTGACATTGAATCGGAAACGTTTACTACAAGCCGTATTTAATTCAGAACACGTTTCTTGCTTCCAAGGTGGGCTCCTTCCAGCTGTTCGTTAAAGGCTATAAGGACGCAGACTATTGGCTGCGGAGATTTGAGACGGAACCTCTCCCTGAAAACACAAATCGGCAGCTGCAGTTACAGTTTGAGAGATTGGTGGTTTTAGATTACATTATCCGGAACACAGGTATACATGTAGATTGTCACAGGTTAATGAACGCCACTTTTGGCATCTAGTTTTTGGTGTTGACAGAACCGTCCATTCCCCTTCCCCTTCCCTCACAGCTTTCCTGGACCTTACACAATCTCAACTGGCATTTTAGCCAGTCTTCCTCCTACCACCCTTACTTCACTCATACGAGGACATTCCAAGGGTTTTCCTATACAGGCTGGGGTCTATCCTACTCTTGAATACCACCTTAGTTAACGTTGGTGATGAAACACTGAATGGCTGCCCTGCTTCTATAATGGAGAATAGTATCAAACAAGTGTGGGGTAACCAAGTGGGTTAGGGCATTGCTGCAGTGACTGGAAAGGGTGACATGGCTGATGGGTGACCCCTATAACCAAGCTTAATGGTACAAGGCTACCCCTCTCCAATGCATTGCCATTATAAAATAAATATACAAAATAAAATTCATTCCATCCTCCTGGGATCCTATCTTGTGGCACCTTCGTCTTGTTTTTATTTTAAGCAAGTAAGAGAGAAACACCAAATTGTTTTTATTTTTTGTTTTGGTTTTTTTTCCCCCCCGAATTGAACTGACTGTAGAAAGTACTAAATTAAATTGCCAATGAATATATGGTGGTTTTGTTTTTTCATTGTGAAAATCAAATCTTAATGCACAACTACTGATTTTGCTTGGAGAGACTAATATATGCATTTATTGCAATGAAACAAATAAATACCCCTAATAATTGGACGAGTGGTATAGCCTAACAGGAATCATTACTAAAACTCGCCCTCAAGCATATATCCCCAATGACCATCAGCCCATACAGTCCACAAATAGGCCTGATCCCCCTGGTCTTTTAATATAAGAGCAACAGGGATGAAAGTGGTTTGAGTACATTTTGGGAAGGAGCTCAAGACATGATTGGATCAACTATATTTGACACACAATAAAAAGAATATTCTGATGACCGGTGAAAGAATAACAACACTTCATGTCTGCAGTTATCACAGACTTCTCTTGATACTGCATTATACAATGTATTTCTATTTTCTTCCATTTTCTTAGACCGAGGTAATGATAACTGGCTGATAAAATATGACTATCCAATGGAGAATGCAGCATCCAAGGTCAGTACAGATAGCGGTTAGCATCTAAAGTACATTTTGAGCTTACTTGTAGCCATGGTGATGCTTCAGTTGTTGTCTCCTGTGTTTGTTTAGGATGCAGACTGGGTCTTGGTCAGAGAGCCGATCATCAAGCTTGCAGCTATTGACAATGGTTTAGCTTTCCCATTAAAGCATCCAGATTCCTGGAGAGCCTGTAAGTTCCCTCCTATAGTCTTATTTCTTATTGATCTCACATAAAATAAACTTTCAGCCAATTGTAAGTCTGCATGATTGTATCCTAAAATTAGACACAGAGATGGAGGTAGCATAAGTGCTTTCTTAATTATCCCAATCTGTTCTACATCCTTCCCTTCCTGATTTGTCAGTGCAAGGAGAGCCGTCCATCATTTAAAGATGTCAGCGTGCCACATCCCCTGCTCTGTCTCGAGCGGCATTCACCTCGTGGTGAGCGCGCCCCATCCCTGCTCTGTCTCGAGCTGCGTTCACCACGTGGTGAGCGCGCCCCATCCCTGCTCTGTCTCGAGCTGCGTTCACCACGTGGTGAGGGCGCCCCATCCCTGCTCTGTCTCGAGCTGCGTTCACCACGTGGTGAGCGCGCCCCATCCCTGCTCTGTCTCGAGCTGCGTTCACCACGTGGTGAGGGCGCCCCATCCTTGCTCTGTCTCGAGCTGCGTTCACCACGTGGTGAGCGCGCCCCATCCCCGCTCTGTCTCGAGCTGCGTTCACCTCGTGTTGAGCACGCCCCATCCCTGCTCTGTCTCGAGCTGCATTTACTGACCCCTATGAAGAATGCATCAGTAGTGTGCCCTGGATGGACTATGGATGTTGCATAAAAAGGCTTTTCCAGGCTACACAGTGCATGTCGTGTACTATTGGTGCGATCTTTGTAGCCATCAACAATACCTAGTCCCATTGAGTGCTTTATTCACTCACTGTTCTGCGTTGCATTCACAAGTGAATGCAAGTCAGAACAGGTACAAACACTCCATTCTGCTAAACACTGCCATCTAGTGGCTGCTAACAGCTAAAGATATCACATGCGAATCAGGGAGGTGGGGCACTAGGGCCTTGCATGTGCTACAAGCTCGTTAACACGGTGTATCTATTTGCGTGCCCTTTTTTGCATAACACTACTGTATTTTGCGCTAAGCATTTTATTCTTATGACCCTTTCTGCTAAAGATACAACAGACTAATAAGTTATTATAGTTGTGTAGTCTAGCGTATTTATGTCGTTATCTTGAATTGAGTTGTAACTTTCTTTGATTGCTTCTTATTTTCAATGCCATGATTTCGTCTCTCCCTCTCATCCTCAGATCCCTTTTACTGGGCGTGGCTAACACAAGCCAAAGTTCCATTTTCCCAGGAAATCAAAGAACTCATCCTCCCAAAAATCTCCGACCCCAATTTTGTCAAAGACTTGGAGGAAGATCTCTTTGAGCTGTTTAAGGTTAGATGCATTGTAAGATAATAGCTTTTACATTGTCCAGTCTGCACGTGGATTGTCATTGCATATGGATGTTTCATAATGATTAATACTAATCACATGGCCATAATACATAATATTGGCCTTCTTCCCACGGTTGTGTATTATATTACTACTTTATTTAGTAATGCATTTTTTTTCTGTAGTATTTTGTTTTGACTTTTCTTCTGCTATTCATTTTTATTTAAAAGTGAAGCAGGAAAATAGAGCACTGAGAAAATGCTTGTGTTTGGGGGTTGTTAAACATCAAAATGTGGAATCTAGGAGTTTGAAAAGAAAGTGTTTGTGGTATCTGTAACAATCGTTGTCTGTTCTCTGTATGTGTCAGAGTCCTGCCTACACATTTACGCTTTGCTACAGTTGAACATGTTTCCTGTGCTGGCGAAATCACATTTTCTGGGGCATTGTGTTATTAAAGACAATAAAACTACAGGAAGCAGCAAATTGTAGGACTGGATTGTTAAGCGCAGAATTCACTCCGTCATGAGCAAACTAGTTAATTCATCCCATTGGTGTCATGTTGGCCACGTACATTGAGATTGATTGACTTCCTTTTTTAAAGTCAATGCAGTTGGTTTAGAGCCGCTTGGCCATAGATTACTGTGAGTACGTGTCCCAGACTATTGTATGGTTTGGTGGTCAGATGGAATAGAAAATCCTGTTGACCAATTAACAGGCCCATAGCCGGTATTTCGCTGCGGCGTAGTCCTTCTGTGCTTCATAAATTATCTCCAGTCAACGGTTGATGGACATCTCTTCTTGTGAGCCGGCTTTTTGTCCTGTCCAACCATCTGCTTGAGCTAAATGACCATTTAACAATGTGTGTGGGCATCTTTACTAGCACAGATTGATCACAGCTAACTGCTGATTGGTCTGGGTGTTACTGCATCCCCAGCAGTAAGTGTGAAGACTTTTGGATGCGACCACAAGTTGTGCCTGAATCTCGTTAAGCCAATAAGTTTGAAAATGCTGCATGACCTTTCCAAAGTAAAACTCCTAATTAAAGTTTGGAAGTGTGATTTATCCTTAGCTCTGCTGGAAAAACATAAGGTTGAACACTCTGCACAACTGAAGGCTTAAAATACTTTTTAATGTATTATTATAATTATTGTAACTGTATGCTTACCGCACAGCAACATGCTGAAACCATAATACGCCATTTGCACCTGTCTGTTACTACAGAAAGATGCTGGGTTTGACCAAGGACAGTTCCACAAGCAGATTGCCGTAATGAGGGGACAGGTAAGATCTCCGTCTGTCATTGACCTTTCTTAGTTGCTGTTATATTACATTCCGTTTCCTTGCATGTATCATCAGCTGGTTCCCTTTCTCTATACGGTTGGTCAGTTTGCAGGTAACACAACTTTTAGGAAAGTGACGAGTCTGTGTTGTTCCTTTCTGCTTTGATTATATATATTTTTTGTTTCCCCCTTTTATCTTACAATGTCTGGCCTCTTATTGATTTTGCAGTTGTGTTCTGAACGCTGGTTGTACAGAATGGTGTGATTCTGCAAAGTACTGTGGTTAAAAGTGACAAACAAATCCTTTCTGAAAAGCATTCAGCCCGTCATGTCTTTTGTGTCTGTCTATATAGAAGTATGGTTGGTAGTCTTCTGTTCCACCTGGAGGCCTCTGATGATACTGAGGGAGTCACTGGCCTAAATTCTTTCCTATTCTTCGTTACCATTCCTTTTAAATAAATCGTCCACTTTTATGTTTTATTAAGCTTGCGAGCAGGGCCCTCTTACCTTATTACCCAGTATTGTTTTTTTACTGTTTGTTCCCAATTGTAAAGCGCTACGGAATCTGCTGGCGCTATATAAATAAATGGTGATGATGATGAAACTATTTTTTTTTTATGGTTTATAAAAGTTGTATTCCATCTGTTGAATATTTTCCCAGGAGCCTCTTTTACTTGTAGGTCTTCAATTAATTTATTAACAAATCAAATTGTCATGAAATCAGTATCTATTCAATTATTTAGTACGGAATTTGCTGGCGCTATATAAATGTTGATGAAGGGAATAATCTTGTTCTCTCCCAGGTTTCTCATGTATAGGTCACTCAAAACAAAACTTAATAAACCCCACCCCACCCCCAGAAATTGGCTCCTTGTGACACTGATAATAGTCTGTTTACCAGGGATGACACCCCGGGGCAGCTTTTGAATGAATACCCTGCTTAGTGCAACTGCACCAATACAGGAACAGCCTAGGGTCCTGGATACCCGGCACCCCTGACTCTTCCAGTTTCAAGGAACAGAAATGTCTATACTTCTGCTTTAAGGAAGTTTTAAATTATGAGTCACTGAGTGTAGATCCCAAGATTCACATGTGGTGATACCAGCAGCAGCTCACAGATCACGCCATGACCGTAAAATACAGCATATGGCCATCCATGTGCTAATAGAACACATGCATGCTTGTGAAATGTCATGTGACCACGAGCAGCATAGAAACGGCAAGAACACGTTACTCGTGTAGAACCGTGGTACATTAGTCACTAGGGATGTCATTGATGGGCTACATTCTAATGGACGTTGGTCCCACCCACAAAATGGCGTCGTCCACTGTGCGTAAGCAGCTGGTGTAAGGTAATAAAACAGTCATCATCAACATTTATTTATATAGTGCCAGCAAATGCTGTAGCGCTTTACATTTGTGGACAAACACAGTTGAATACAAACAGAGAGGTAAGAGGTTCCTGCTTGCAAGCTTACAATATATGGGAGTTGGGTACATGAGGTTAAGTCTACATATTGCATTTCGGTCCAGCGAGATTGCAAAGGTAAAAAACAAACAAGGGATTAGTATGCTATATGATCCAGTCACACAGCAATGATTGTCAGAGCATTGTTGTCTTGTGTGAATTGTGTAACGGGAAAGGGGGGGGGGGTAATCTAGTGAGGTTAAGAAGGTGGTTGAGGAATATTATAAACTTTACTGAAGAGGTGGGTTTTCAGATAACTCTTGAAGGTTTGTAGACCAAAAGAAAGACTTATTGTGCAAGGGAGGGAATTCTATAGAGTGTTCACAGCTTAAAAGAAGTCCTGTAATCTGAAATTGAACCGGATAATGAGTGGATGATAGATACAGATCTTGTGCACAATGGAGGTGTCGAGTTAGGAGATATTTTGAGACTAGTGAGGAGGTTTATGTTGGTGCAGTTGTTGATGGCCTTGTATGGTAGAAATATTTTATATTGGATTCGGTAAAAAAACGAGCACCCAATGTAGAGACTGACAGTGACTCAGCAGAGGAAGACCGATTTGCAAGGAAAATCAATCTAGCTGCTGCGTGCAAAATAGCTTGTAGGGGTGAGAGTCTGATTCAAGAAGAACAGTAAGGAGGGAATTACAATAGTCCATGCGGGAGATGATGAGTGCATGAATTAAGGTTTTTGCAGTGTCTTGTGTGAGATATGTGTGTATTCTGGAAACAATTATTACTACTGTCTTGCAATACATTTTAATATAAAATTTTGCACAGCAGTTTTTGCATAATAAAAAAAACAAAAAACGAAAAACTGTAACATAGTAAGTTAAAAATGCCTCAACTTGTACGTCTTCCGTGCCAAGTTTCACTTCTTGTATGAAAAGTACACTGTGAGCCAAGCTATCGTCTTAATTTCATGCTCTAATTACCTCATATGTAAAGGAAGTACAGATCGTTGCCTTAAACCCCCTCCCTCTGCAAACACACAATAGAATTGGTATTAACAAATGTATTTTTGGAAGGGATTTCAGTGCCAATAGATTTTATAAACAAACATATTACGGTTTATTTGTGAAGTGTCACAGCGCTCCTTGGTGTGGGAAGGGGGGGGGGGGGGGATTATACATAATACAGAGCATATGAAAAACCAAGACATACAAGGTAGACAAAATAAGTGTGGCTGTGAAAACAAAGGGTTTACATTCTAGAAGGAGGTGTGATAGTGTGACTCAGAGTGGAGTTTGGGATAGCAGTGAGGGTGTAGTGGGAGTAGGGTAGGCTATACTAAAGAGATGGGTTTTCAGATAGTGTTTAAAGTTTTGAAAGTTGGGGCAGAGTCTGACCAGGCATTGTAGGGAGCTCCGTAAGTGAGTAGTGGATGTGGAGAGGTCTTGTTGTAGGCAGATCCAAGATGGTTTAACGGAGAGTATTTTGAGATGAGGTGTGATAGGTCATGGTGTTGACGGCTTTGTAGGTAAGGGTGAGTGATTTAAATTTCCAAAGAGGTGAAACCGCAACAGAGGAAGCTCAGTCTTGCTTCCAAATTTAGGACTGATTGAAGTGGGGACAGAAAGATATGATGAGATAATGGATAAGAATTGAATCTTGGTTAAGAAGGGAGTGTATATTTATTAATAGTTTGGAGGTAGCAGTACTGTAAGGGAGACTGTTGGGAAGGGATACAGCAGAGAATAGAGTCAAGTGTCCCACCAAAGCAGCAGGCACCTGTGGTGGTTATGGTGAGGGAGATATGAGGAGAGTTGGAGGGAGATGAGCTCTGTTTTGTGCATGTTCAGCTTAGGTGGCATTGGAACATCCATGTGGAAATGGCAGAGAAGACAGTTGGACACACAAAATAGTAGAGAAGGGGAAGATGTCACAGGAAAGACGTAGATTTAGATGTTGTCATAGAGTTAGTACTATAGGCTGAGTGAACTACGTCACCAAGAGAAGAGGTGTACAGTGAGAGAAGCAGACGGCCGAATCTTGTTGGACCCCAACAGATGATGATGATGGTGGTGGTAGAGACTCTGAAGAAATGATTGGATAGGTAGGAGAGAACATTGCAGTGAAGAGGGTGATCAACGGTGCAGAGAGGTCAAAGAGGAATGAGTATGGAGAAGTGATCCTTAGACTTTGCAGTGAACAGATTGTAGGTTACTTTTGTGGGAGTAGTCTTGGTGGCATATTGAGGTGTATACTCATTTGCACAGAGTCGATAAGGGAGTGACAGGAGAGGAAGTGAGCTTAGACAGTTGACCATAAGCTGGTCAAGTAGTTTGGAGGCAAAGTGGAGGAAAGAAATGGTGTTTGAGAGAGGGGTTTGGTCAAGAGAAGGTTTCTTTATGGTTGATGAGATAAGCATGTGTTTGAGAGGATGGGAATGTGCCGGTGGAGAGAGACAGGTTGAAGAGGTGAACTAGAGGTCATGCAACGAGGGGAAGGAGCTGAGAAGTTGAGAGGAAAAAGGGTCAGAGACCTTGAACTCTGTTATGTGGGAGAATGAACTGAGGGTGGATTGGGGAAATCAGTAGAAGGTGGGTGGAAGGTACTGAGCTACCTTCTTTGTTCTATGTATTAAATGGCTTTTTACCTGTGTTTCCCAGATCCTAAACTTGTCTCAGGTGCTCAAGGATGGCAAGAGTCCTTTGCAACTAGTCCAAACTCCGCCTGTGATTGTAGAAACTGCAAGGTCGCATCAGAAGAGCTCCAGTGAGTCCTACACCCAGAGCTTCCAAAGTCGCAAGCCATTCTTCTCCTGGTGTTAATGACGCTCACTTGGGATAAGAGAAGTGTCAGTCTGCGGCTGTAAACCGGTTTCTTGGACATCCGCCAAGTGAGGATAAAATCTTCACCGGAAACTGACAATTTGAAATTTACAGTCCGGACGTTGAGAATACTGTTTAAAAATGACTAATTCACGGTTGTGGAATGTATACCCCAAACTAAATACTTTTAAAGTGCGTGCATGTGGAATTAGGCAAACGTTACGAAAAGTATGACACCTAAATACCACTTGGCCTGCATTCAAATTTAAGATACGGGCATGAAGCTTTAATGCATCCTGCTTTTCCCCTTATTCAAACCACTGCCTAAACCCTCCAAAATGTGACTCTGGAAAATCTTCCACACTACCTAACTTTACGTAGACAATTAGTGCCTCTCCAGCTGTTCCAGTACAACAAGTCCCAGCATGCTTGCATGGCATGCTGCATCTTGTAGTTCCAGGACAGGTGAAAAGCCACCATTCGTCTGCCTCTGTCATAAACCAAACTTAGCATGACCATGGTCATGCACGAAAGCCTTGCGATGAAATCGCTACAAATACAGGTAGCAGGGAGGAAATTGTCATGTACATATTCTGGATTACTCAGTGTTATTCTACAGGTTGCCACCTAGTGTATGCTGGAGGTACTGCATGCACTTATAGAAGTACCATCTTATGAAGGAAAATGGGGATTTTGTCCCTCTAGCATCCTGTTCATGTGTGTGTTAAAAAATATATACACCTACAAAGACATGCTCATGCTGCATATATTCCCAAGTTTGTTATGAAGCCCTCAGTGAGGGCTGTATTATATTTTTAAGCTAGGTATAGGCAATGGTTCTGCTATGTTTAATGTTCATCCTAAAATCTATTATTTCTGCAAAATCTTTGTGGATTTGTTAGGAAAATAAACTGTTTTTAAATGAATGCCATGTGTTTAGCACCAAACCTGGTGCCAGATTAAACGTTGAGGTGCCCGCACAGGCTGCAATACTGCAGCTAAGAAGCGAGGCAATTGGTCCAACGTCACAGCGTGTGTCGCTAAAAACTACTGAAGTCCTCCATTATGACCTTCTCGAAATAGAGAGGATGAGGTTATCGGGCTTAGCTGATAATTCAGTCGGAAGGTGCCACGTTGGCCTGTGTGCGCAATTCTCTTCCACCCGCGCTAACAGTGCAACACAATGCCAGGAGCGACCCAGGAGCCGAATGTGCTTGGCCAAATTGAATGATAATTCTGCTACTTGTCCTTCGGACCACGTGTGGCCAGCCGGGAAAGGCCTTCAGCCTGTATGTACTTAGTCACGTGCAGACTGCATTAGTAGTCTTTCTAATAAGAAGAATTAGCCCCAGGTGACTAATGGATCGCTTTGTAATATAGAATGCTGTAAGGCATGACCCCTTCATGCATGTACAGAGCCAAATAATCACCGTTGCATTGCTGACAAATAGTCTGTTAACACTGAACACAACACTGGTAGTTAATACTGCAATTCAAGAGAGAGGAATGTTCTCATGCACATATAACATACACACTACGTTACTGATCCTGCCGTGGATGGTTTTTCCTTTAGAATCCCAGGCATGTTGTTAGAATTTCTAGAATACTTTCTAGTACCTGTTATTAACATGTAACTACAACAGCCAGATCTGCAGCTTGTTCTACAGCAAAGCCTTGATGTCTTTGAGAGTCGGATGTAGCGTTAATAAAAAAATGTTTTACATACCTGACACTTTTATTATGTAAATGAAGGGCTCATCGGTCTCTCGTCACAATAGTTTATACATTAACCTGGCACGAGGTGCTCTCACCCGTCAATTATTTTCTTTATTTAGACTAAATTGCACTAGACGGATCATAGTTTACTGAATCTGTTAAATTTATAGGGGGTTACCGCACATCCGTGCTACTTGCACCATGTTAACAAGCTGCCACTGACTTCAAACTGCACCGGCAGCTGTTCTATAGGCTACAGTCTCATGAATATTGGTCCAGCCTATCAGTTCATTAGGAAATGGTGACATCAATGAGACATCACACCTCACTAATGTCACTAGTGAATGGCTTGGCTGAATACTGGTTCAGCTCACTACGGGGATGCTTTATCAAAACTTCTAAAATATTTGCTATCGACAATGCCTCCTATCTGATTCTATCATTTATCTAGAAAATGATAGGTGGAATCTGGTTGCTATGGGAACAACACCCATTTAAAATGTTTGATAAATCTATCTCTTAGAGGTAGATTCAATGGTCGGCGAGATGGCACGCGGACATCGCTGTCAATTTTGGTTGGAATCTCCGCTTGTTTTTTTCTTTTGCAGCCGAAAAATGAGCAGAGATTCCAGCCAGAACGTTGGCAAATTAAATTTCACCCCAGAATATCTACACTGTGTTCATATGACTGCACTTCAACCACGCCTGGTCATCTGTAATTGCCCAATATACACTGCAATGCTTTTCAGCTGTACAGAGCAGGTTTGTGTGATTAAATTCCTAAATCCTACACTTTTGTACACTGTTCTTTATTAGCCGGCCACATAATGTTTCACACAAGACCACGTCCTAAAAATAAAGTTGTGTTTCTACACAGTATACAGCTCTCCATCATCACACTACGGCCTCGTGTATCACCAGTTGCTGCATACGGATGGTAACGTCGAACTAAGCTTTGTGCTCCGTCCAGTAAGCAGCTAATTAAATATCCCGATTAATGGTATATGCTCTGTTTTCAGTCCGATGAGGCTCCTGACAAACCTGCGTCTCCTCATATTTTAATCAGACCTTTTTCTTTTGTTTGAGCAAGTTTCTGTGTTAACCATTCTGTAAATTTGTGTACATTCATTGATGTATATAACTTTATGAAATGTAAATTAAATTGTTAATGTTTGGTGGAGAAATGATTCAATGATTTTATGCGAGAGGGTGTCTGAAAAAGGTCGGTAGCCTTTCCAAAAATTTTACTTTTTTGATGTTTGTGAACTTTTTGCTCCAACTTTTTCCTTTCTTTTAAATTTGGTCAATTTAATTTGAAATTCAAGGCTGGGTTCATACTACAGCAAGTTTCTCCTGATGTGACATCTTTAACAATGTTACCAATGACAGGGGAAAGAAAAAAAAAAAAAGTGCTGATTCCTGTGTACACACTATACACGTTTTACAAGATTTACCCTCAGATCTGTGCTCTTCATCTGTCATAACCATCGGATGAAAAGATGGTGACTCTGAACACTCCATAGAGATCTATGGACACTGCCGGCCCTGAGTGCATACACACTGCAGGATTGGAACGACATTGTTCCAACGTTGAACGAGACTTTTAGTCCAGTTTTAAAATTCAAATGAAATGATACGATGTGATTTGGAACTATAATCGTTCATCATTTGAGCATACACACTAATGCCATATCGGACCAAAAGGCCATTTTATTGGCTCAATAAACGACTGAAAACACTGCAGTGTGTCCCCAGCTTTACACTGTGTGAAGAGGGAATCGCACACACTGATTGTATTGTGTCCTGTCTTTTCTGTTGTTCAGTGTCCTACTGCTACGTCCCCATCCACTAAAGGAAAACTATGGTATGAATTGACTTTCATTTTTCCTCTTTAAGGCCAAAGGTCTGTTATTCTTTGTCTCATTACACACCACAGCTGGTAGAGCAGAATTGCTTCTCCTGTAGTATAAAGGAAGACCAGACCTCAATCCACTCACTGGTGGAGCAGGACGTACAGCCGCAAATATTGGTTTTGCATTAAAATGGACTGGTCAAATGTGGAGGCAGCCACATCATCATTTATATAGTGCAACCAATTCTGCAGTTTACAGTCTATAAACTCCTAACACACACCGACACGGGTTCATTTTTGTCAGCAGACAACCTACTGGAATGTTTTTGGAGTGTGGGAGGAAACCAGAGCCCCCAGCGGAAACCCTTGCAGATAAGGCTCTGTTCAGGAATTGAACTCATGACCCCAAGAGTTGTGAAGCAGAAGTGCTAACCACTACGTGACGCCACAACGTCCTACTGAATTAATAGGCTGAATATTGGTTCTGGTCACAAACTGGTGCCTCCATTGTGTTTTGGTAAGAGGGTATGACTTAAGGTTATTATCATCCTAACCACTCTTCTGAAATTTCAGTATTAGTAGTTTAACCACTTGCATAATCTCTTCTTGGACCACAAGCTGTCCAAACAGGGCCATGTTACAGTATACAATGCTTTACCAGCTTTTACATAATATCTGAGGTCCCATAAGAATTTTCTTCTTGCTACAAGTACAAATTGCACGTGCAGATTTTGTCTTGTAATCTGGCCATGGCACGTTCTTCCAATCCACCTGATGGACAGCTGTGGCATGACATTGCAAGTTGTAAACCCCCACGCGTTTTGGAAAATGCAAAGTTCAAGGGTGTAACCTGGGATGAACCGGAGAGTAAGTCTGTTGCCTTGTTTGTGATTATGATGATTGATTTGAGAATTAAATTAATATATATATATTTTTTTTCTTTATAGTATGGTGAAAAGGGCTATTTCGGTTGCCTATGGAGGCAGCATAATTGACAGCACAACTTACTTTGGGCACATCAGTATTGGTGAATTGATTTTTTTTTTTTTTTTTTAACCATGTGTTTTAAAATAAACAGCCCCGGTCATTCAACCAGGAGACGGCTGCACTGTAGCGAGCCCTCTGATGCTGGCTTCATCCTCCTGTACCCAAGCATTGCTTACAGGTTGGGAGTAGGGGGGATATAGAAATAGCCACATGAGCAGCCTCCCACCTGGACGAACAGTGGGAAAACACTTTATTTTTTAGACGCCTAGAAACAGTAATCCTTTCATTGAAAAAAAATAAAAAATAAACCCATTGAAAGGTGCCCTTTAAACGCGTTCTGTATTAAGCTCCGGGGGAAAGATTAGGCATCTATTCTAATCCTACTACAATGTTTTGCCTCCTCTCCGATCAAATCCAGTTGAGTTTTTTAACTTTGCATTATGAATAAAGTATGTTAGGACCACACACACATCAACTGCAGGACACTGTAAAAATGAACTAAACTATTTGATGACAAACTTACCCTGTGTTAAGTACCCTGGTGCAAGGTGAGGATTATTTTGTAAAGCCAATTATGTCTGGTTTTGCAGCTTAAAAGATGGACATTATCCTAGAGTTAAAAGTTTACATTACATAAACTTCTCTTATGAATTCTACTGCATCAGCCAGTAATTCTGCTACTGGCTAATATATAGAATGACAGTTCATTCACACCCATTTAGATTTGTTATTCACAAGCATGGCATATGTTAAGACATCGTCATGTTCTTAGTCCTCATGTGTCAACACCTCTCTTCTGGCCAATCCAAATTTTCAGGGCTGCCTCTTTTACACTTTGGGAGAGGGGGCGTTGAGACACTAATTGAATATGGATACTAAAAAGCCTTTGATGTTTGCTTAAGCATATGAGAAATATGAAATAATTAAATCATTTAATATGACTTACTTAAAAGGTCAACTTTATATCAGTAGCATAGAAAAGAAATCCTCCCAACAGGCTCTGGTTTATTCTTTAGACAGATTACATGAGACATAACGTGATCTCATTTCACAATTTAGTTTCTGCCTCTATGATTCACCGATTTCAGTTTTAGTGGACAGAGGGAAACCCCTGATTCTCAAGGGTGACACTGGTGCATTTTGCTGAAAAAGTCTTGTTGCTAGAACTAAAAGAGAAAATATAATTCACTATTTCAGCCCTACAATTTTTATGCAAGATTAGCAATCACTGGTGCCACTTTACTGGTAGCGAGTGGTTTATTAAGGACTGACCACACTAAAGGTTTTGCCAAGTTCTTTGTGTTCCATATTGTATTTAGGTACTTGCGACTGGATCACTTATAAATAACTTATTGTATAAATTTAGTTCAATTAGTGGCAGAGTGTACTGATGTATATCATTGCAAATGTACTGATTTCTGTATTAGAAATGTATTGATTTCTGAAGCAGTAGGGATACGTTGAAGGAAATGTTTTTGTAAGAAAGGAAATCCCATGCTAATTAGGCCTTTTCATTTGCGAGTGACCAAGATATCTTTTAGTCTGAATGCACAGGAGGGGGTCGTTTAAAACTTTCATCCTCTGTCTTAAGAGAAGTAGAAACCTAACCGCAAGTAATTCAGGAAACCACAGATTGATGTAAATTCTGTTTACAAGTTTAGAGAACATATTACATCCTGATGCCAATCATTGAATGTAATA
Organism: Mixophyes fleayi; assembly: GCF_038048845.1. Lineage (NCBI taxonomy): Eukaryota > Metazoa > Chordata > Amphibia > Anura > Limnodynastidae > Mixophyes > Mixophyes fleayi. Next base: position 16,529,058 of record NC_134407.1, read on the forward strand.
TCTCAGACTTTGTGGTGCCAGTTAGGAAAAGGTGCTGGTTTACCCCCTGCTCACGTGTCAGAAACAGTATAGAAAGAGCCCTGCTTGACCATGGAATGCAATATACCATCTGTACTTCTGGATGATCACTAGTACCTCCAACTAGTGTGTAATGGTCCTTGGAAGGACCCTTTGAACAAATAAATATCACTGCTTGAAGATTCTGCTTGACGCCTCTTGCCCGTGGTGTCCTGTCACCAACAGATAAGAGCTTACACTCTCATCCGTTCAGCATCTCTGGGTCAACGCTCTGCCCACTACCCAGCAGTCTTGATAGTAAGCAGTTAGGTGGTACCAGCCAGCCCACAGCAAAGAAGCGCTGTATCAGTTATACCAGCTACCCAGAACTAAGCGGTTCTAGGTGCACCGAAGGAGCCTAGTGGTGGCAACAAGATTCTCTTACAACTATTGTGCAGTTGGCATTCACAATTGGTGAGTGTCTGGCGGCAAGGCGACACCAGTAGGAGTGGGCAGTAAGTCTGTTATTGACAGTGAGAAATAAACCCAGAAACTGCACAGAAGGAATGTTCCTTCATCCATCTTCCCCCAACAGACAGGGTGGCGAAGTAATCGCACCAGGTCATAGTATTCATGAATTATTTATTCAGCACTGATCTCACTGAATGTTTTACGGGGCACTTTGTATTATAGATTGTATTTATTATTACAATAAATAAATTAAAGAAATATCTTCTTATTGGGCACTACAACTTAATGGAATAACTTTAAAAAAAAAAACTAAAAAAAAACAAAACTTAATAGAACATCTGCCTGAAAAAAAAAAAAAAACAGTCCACACTGTTCCCATGGTTACAGCTTTCCAAAGGAAAGGCCGTTATTCAAAGCCTGTCAAATGGCAGCAACAGTTTGTTTCTGTGCTCTCCACAGAGGATTTCAGGAAGAAGACTTATTGCAAACAACAGAACTTATTCCAATGAGTTGTAGCACCCAACATAATGATTCTAGTTACTCCAAATAAAGCATGAAAGCACTCAAAACTTAAGAAAAACATCTGTTAAATGAATCCATATTTTTGATCACATTAGTGGCTGGTAGAGGATAAACAAGGCTACTCTTAGACATGAATTAAATTTGTGCAAAATCAAAACATGTAGCAGCATAATATTTGACTTTATAGGACCTATATTATAGAGAATTACAGCACAATCAGAACAAAAATACATTTTACATTTCAAGTATGTCCATAAAAGTATGTATTGCTGAATACATGTATGAAATGCAGACGTAGCGAGGAAAGTGTCTATGGTATAGTTTTAACACAACATTTACATAGTTGTGTAGTGTGCAGATGATTCTTACATCCTGAAAGGGGGAGATCGGTTCCAATAAGATTGACGTTACTTTCCAGCAGCCAATAGAGGGGGACAGGCTACAGGACACTTGTCTGGGGACAATGAATTTCTAACCATGATTCTGTGTACCCCAAGACAAGTTGAGTGGCTTATGTCCAAAAATAAAGTATATAGTGTTTGACATTTGACACTGTCCCCTCTCCTTTTCCTATTTCTATATGAAGCAATACTTAATGAGCTGGGGTTGACTCAGGTCTCCGACACAAACGGTAAAATCACCGAACAGAAAAGTTGTTTTGGAGTGTGAAGCATTGTCCAACATCATCCGGAGGGCTGAAATATCCAGGGACTCGCTTGTCAAGAGAAGCCAGTATACAAATGCAGTCAGTCGAGGTTACAGTAGTACAGTGACTTGTTATTGCAGTGCAGTAGAATAGTTAATGAATTGGCCGGCTGCTGCATCGTACCCATAGTTCATCTCTTTATTTGGTGGAGATAGCCAGAGATTTCCGTCTGCTGCTGCCTCTTTAGTTTATTTTTTGTCCTTTGTGCTCCCGACATTTTCTTTGTTCCACAGAGCGACGGCCGCTCCTGGGTAACGCTGCTACTAGACTGGTCAGTATCCTCCTCTGTAGAAGTACTTCCTCTGTGGCCAGTTTCATTAATGCTGTAAAAATCAGGAAAAACAGTCAGATAAAATAGACATAACCTGCAGCAAGACATAGTGGTCTGTGAAGTCATTTCCCAAGTCACCGCAGCAACTAAACTAAACACCCGTTTGCTGTACTGAACACAACTACAGGCGATGTGAGTACAGAACTCAGTTGTTTCACACAGGGTTGGTCCAAACCTTTTATTTGATTTTGTTAAACATGACGTTCACCACGCGGGTGGAGTTGCCTATTGCATGTATATAGACAGATGTACTTTTCATGCAAACACAAGTTATTTTTTCTTATGGAAGGGTCATGTATACAACTGCATCCACCTTTAGATGATTTGGTGTGTTTTGTTATCTGCATTTTCAAGGAAAAAAAGTTTACATACAACGCTCTAAGTATACTTGTATCCTACTCACAGCAGGTCAGATTATATAGCTTGTCCTTTTTTGCCTAGACTTAATGTTGTTTTCACTCATGAGAAGTCACTTACCAGAGATTATTGAAATTCTGCATGGAGAGTCCTCCGATCCGATCGCTGCTCAGTTTGGGAGGTGAAGAGTGAAAGCTTTTGTTCCTTTTCTTCCTTCGGAGCTTGACCAAAGCTTCCGCGATGCGCCTGTCACCTGCGCAATTGTAAATGATGTGAGCCCGTTCCTCGGCGCATTCATCCCCACTTGTGCGGAAGAGGGTCTGTATCTGCAGCAGGTCAATGTCTTTAAAAATGTTAGCAGAGGCCTTTTTCCTTGCTCGTGGCTCTGGGGGCTGCCATGGAATGGCAGGGGAACTGATTACAGACGCTGGAGTACCCATGATAGAGTCGCTAGGACACAGCTGCAAGGAAAAACGAATAAGTGATGCAATGACTCCTTACTAAAATAATTAAATATTTCCTCCCAGTGTCCTATTAGGTCTCTTACACACTAGGCATGTTTTTCCCATATAATCCAAGCCTCCATATAACCCATACTTAGCTAATGAAAGGGGAGTACTGCAATTAAATTATACATTTAACCACAAATTAAAAAGCAAGTAAAGTCACTATTTGACATTACTATGAGTCAGTCTGTGCCACACTGAACTAACAGGCTCAACGAATAGTGCAAATGCAGACTATGAATTCACTAGCAACCAGTGACATCACTGAGAATACAACCAATCAATTCACTAGGAACTAGTGACATCATTGAGAATACAGCCAATTAATTCACTAGCAACCAGTGACATCACTAAATACAGCCAATCAATTCACTAGGAACCAGTGACATCACTCATGCATCTGTTTCTTCACCTCTACATACTCTCAATTGTGGTGTAACATGGTAACATGCCAGAAAATAAATGCTGTGATTAATCGCCTAGAGGGCTGTCTGTAAAGTAAAAAAAAATATATAATTTAATAATTTCATTTACTGATGTTAGAGAAATGCAGGAAGCAAAGGTAAGAGGTGACAGACAAATACTTTGATTTTTGTTCTCATTCCAGTATCCTTCTGTGCTTTTCAGTCTTGTTTTAACGTTTCATAACTCTGATATAAAAGCTTTGCTGTGCTCTCTTCTCTGTGTGATACTATTGTATGCTGACAGCAGCTCTGTGATTTAACCCAAGATAATAGAAATGAAAGCTGTGGTCAATGGATATAAAGCTGATCGTTATCTGAAGGCGTTCCCCTCTGCATGCCTATGCTGACGCACTTGCAGCGTTGAAGACATTAAAAGCTGGCAAAGCAGTCAAGCTCAGAATTTCGGTTAGCAGTACAGGAAGTTACCCACCCCACAAAGACAACAAACAAACTATGTTCCCATCGCACTGGTACATAGAGCAGCAATCAACAACATTTGTGTCACTTGTTATCTGCAGGAGTATTAAAGATCCTTCCACCTCCCATTATCCACATGTCAATCAGCAGAAATCCATGAGACACTTCCTGATTTCTGTGTGATTAACAAGCTCCGCACGTCCTAGATTGGAACCATGCCAGTCCCATGAACTAGCTTAGCCCACATGAGTCAAATAATTATTACACTTACATAATATTATATATTTGGACTGAGCGTAATTATACACACAAAGTAATGTCTAGTCTGGTTACATTCCCAAATGTTACAATATACAGAAATATTTTAGTTGGATGCTATTAGCTAGTGGATACGTAAGAAACCTGTGGAACTACCTGTGGCTTGTCTTCTACACACTCTGGGAAGTAACGTGTTGTCTATCTCTACAGTATTTTAAAACACAAATAAAATAAAAATGTTTTAATCATTATTTTTCTCCTGATTATGGGGTGGTAAATGAATGGACCTCATCACGTAACAGATATGAACTTCAAGGATGCGCGGTAACTACAAAATACTACAATACATTGCTAAGTAAGCGAATGAATGAATGAATGACAGGTCAGGGAATGCTAAAGCTGTAGCAAGTCTTATACTAAATGTTAGGACAACTGTCCCCAGCGTATATTATTTCTAAACGCAAGTTAAGTGCATGTAAATGGATGTGAAACTAAAAATCATTGTACCAACTAAAAGAAAAACCAACAGTACATATTTGTGTTTGTAAATGCATTTAAATTTCATATGATTTACAGTCCTGCTCTGTTACAGAGTATCTGACCAGGTTTACATTCATCTTAATGGGACTGCATTGTAAACACAATGAGCTACGGCTAAGAAACAATTACATGTGCTCCATATGAACAAGATAGCAACTTTTTATTTAAAAATAAAAAATGCTGATTGAATTTATACATAAACACAGTTTAGTTTATAGGTCTTTTTAATTGTGTGTTTAACATGTGGTTAAAAAATGCATTTTACGCCAGTGGGGGATTAGTACACTATCTTCCAGTGCATAGTGATATGTCAACATGGGCAGCTGACCAGCTCAGCTGGTGACGTCAATCCACTAGATAAGGGATGAATAACAACCACTGCACCCAAATCTGTTGCAATAGTCGTATTAATTAACTGTAACCATCCATGTCACTGAACATAATGACATCAGGAGTAAAAGGACTTCTGTGCACCCTTTACTGGAACATTTAGGCAGACATATAAAACAATTAGTACTGAGCTGTGTTGTTACAAATACAATGTAAATATGACTATACTTATGACCACAATGCACACTAAAAATGTTGCAATTAATACAGTTGCTATCTAAATATGTGTGTAACTGTATACATCCTTCATAGCATGTAACAAGTCGTGTGTATGGTTTACAGCATTATATTAATAGTATAGCATGTGACTAGCATGTTACATGCCTGATGAGGCAGCTATGCTAAATGGACTGTAGTTATAGTAGAAGCCTGTTGTGTGATCAGATGTTCTAAATGGGCCGTTACAAATATGACATTGAATGGACATTGTGTGAGAACACATTACATGCATGGCGTTAAATAGACACTGTGTTATTATATGTAACATACATAACATTTTGTTGACTGTGAGATGGATTGTTACTTGCATAGCAGTGAATTAAGTGTGTGATGAATTTTTAAATTCAGAACATTGAATGGACTGTCATATTTTAGCATGCAGAACGTGAAACATTATGTGTGTGCAATACCATATCTATGTAAAATAGACTATGTGTGTGTGTGTGGTAGCATGTCATATGCACGGACTAAGTCAGTGGTAACATGTTGTATGCACAGACTGTGTGTGTGGCAGCATGTTGTATGCACAGACTGTGTGTGTGGCAGCATGTTGTATGCACAGACTGTGTGTGTGGCAGCATGTTGTATGCACAGACTGTGTGTGTGGCAGCATGTTGTATGCACAGACTGTGTGTGTGGCAGCATGTTGTATGCACAGACTGTGTGTGTGGCAGCATGTTGTATGCACAGACTGTGTGTGTGGCAGCATGTTGTATGCACAGACTGTGTGTGTGGCAGCATGTTGTATGCACAGACTGTGTGTGTGGCAGCATGTTGTATGCACAGACTGTGTGTGTGGCAGCATGTTGTATGCACAGACTGTGTGTGTGGCAGCATGTTGTATGCACAGACTGTGTGTGTGGCAGCATGTTGTATGCACAGACTGTGTGTGTGGCAGCATGTTGTATGCACAGACTGTGTGTGTGGCAGCATGTTGTATGCACAGACTGTGTGTGTGGCAGCATGTTGTATGCACAGACTGTGTGTGTGGCAGCATGTTGTATGCACAGACTGTGTGTGTGGCAGCATGTTGTATGCACAGACTGTGTGTGTGGCAGCATGTTGTATGCACAGACTGTGTGTGTGGCAGCATGTTGTATGCACAGACTGTGTGTGTGGCAGCATGTTGTATGCACAGACTGTGTGTGTGGCAGCATGTTGTATGCACAGACTGTGTGTGTGGCAGCATGTTGTATGCACAGACTGTGTGTGTGGCAGCATGTTGTATGCACAGACTGTGTGTGTGGCAGCATGTTGTATGCACAGACTGTGTGTGTGGCAGCATGTTGTATGCACAGACTGTGTGTGTGGCAGCATGTTGTATGCACAGACTGTGTGTGTGGCAGCATGTTGTATGCACAGACTGTGTGTGTGGCAGCATGTTGTATGCACAGACTGTGTGTGTGGCAGCATGTTGTATGCACAGACTGTGTGTGTGGCAGCATGTTGTATGCACAGACTGTGTGTGTGGCAGCATGTTGTATGCACAGACTGTGTGTGTGGCAGCATGTTGTATGCACAGACTGTGTGTGTGGCAGCATGTTGTATGCACAGACTGTGTGTGTGGCAGCATGTTGTATGCACAGACTGTGTGTGTGGCAGCATGTTGTATGCACAGACTGTGTGTGTGGCAGCATGTTGTATGCACAGACTGTGTGTGTGGCAGCATGTTGTATGCACAGACTGTGTGTGTGGCAGCATGTTGTATGCACAGACTGTGTGTGTGGCAGCATGTTGTATGCACAGACTGTGTGTGTGGCAGCATGTTGTATGCACAGACTGTGTGTGTGGCAGCATGTTGTATGCACAGACTGTGTGTGTGGCAGCATGTTGTATGCACAGACTGTGTGTGTGGCAGCATGTTGTATGCACAGACTGTGTGTGTGGCAGCATGTTGTATGCACAGACTGTGTGTGTGGCAGCATGTTGTATGCACAGACTGTGTGTGTGGCAGCATGTTGTATGCACAGACTGTGTGTGTGGCAGCATGTTGTATGCACAGACTGTGTGTGTGGCAGCATGTTGTATGCACAGACTGTGTGTGTGGCAGCATGTTGTATGCACAGACTGTGTGTGTGGCAGCATGTTGTATGCACAGACTGTGTGTGTGGCAGCATGTTGTATGCACAGACTGTGTGTGTGGCAGCATGTTGTATGCACAGACTGTGTGTGTGGCAGCATGTTGTATGCACAGACTGTGTGTGTGGCAGCATGTTGTATGCACAGACTGTGTGTGTGGCAGCATGTTGTATGCACAGACTGTGTGTGTGGCAGCATGTTGTATGCACAGACTGTGTGTGTGGCAGCATGTTGTATGCACAGACTGTGTGTGTGGCAGCATGTTGTATGCACAGACTGTGTGTGTGGCAGCATGTTGTATGCACAGACTGTGTGTGTGGCAGCATGTTGTATGCACAGACTGTGTGTGTGGCAGCATGTTGTATGCACAGACTGTGTGTGTGGCAGCATGTTGTATGCACAGACTGTGTGTGTGGCAGCATGTTGTATGCACAGACTGTGTGTGTGGCAGCATGTTGTATGCACAGACTGTGTGTGTGGCAGCATGTTGTATGCACAGACTGTGTGTGTGGCAGCATGTTGTATGCACAGACTGTGTGTGTGGCAGCATGTTGTATGCACAGACTGTGTGTGTGGCAGCATGTTGTATGCACAGACTGTGTGTGTGGCAGCATGTTGTATGCACAGACTGTGTGTGTGGCAGCATGTTGTATGCACAGACTGTGTGTGTGGCAGCATGTTGTATGCACAGACTGTGTGTGTGGCAGCATGTTGTATGCACAGACTGTGTGTGTGGCAGCATGTTGTATGCACAGACTGTGTGTGTGGCAGCATGTTGTATGCACAGACTGTGTGTGTGGCAGCATGTTGTATGCACAGACTGTGTGTGTGGCAGCATGTTGTATGCACAGACTGTGTGTGTGGCAGCATGTTGTATGCACAGACTGTGTGTGTGGCAGCATGTTGTATGCACAGACTGTGTGTGTGGCAGCATGTTGTATGCACAGACTGTGTGTGTGGCAGCATGTTGTATGCACAGACTGTGTGTGTGGCAGCATGTTGTATGCACAGACTGTGTGTGTGGCAGCATGTTGTATGCACAGACTGTGTGTGTGGCAGCATGTTGTATGCACAGACTGTGTGTGTGGCAGCATGTTGTATGCACAGACTGTGTGTGTGGCAGCATGTTGTATGCACAGACTGTGTGTGTGGCAGCATGTTGTATGCACAGACTGTGTGTGTGGCAGCATGTTGTATGCACAGACTGTGTGTGTGGCAGCATGTTGTATGCACAGACTGTGTGTGTGGCAGCATGTTGTATGCACAGACTGTGTGTGTGGCAGCATGTTGTATGCACAGACTGTGTGTGTGGCAGCATGTTGTATGCACAGACTGTGTGTGTGGCAGCATGTTGTATGCACAGACTGTGTGTGTGGCAGCATGTTGTATGCACAGACTGTGTGTGTGGCAGCATGTTGTATGCACAGACTGTGTGTGTGGCAGCATGTTGTATGCACAGACTGTGTGTGTGGCAGCATGTTGTATGCACAGACTGTGTGTGTGGCAGCATGTTGTATGCACAGACTGTGTGTGTGGCAGCATGTTGTATGCACAGACTGTGTGTGTGGCAGCATGTTGTATGCACAGACTGTGTGTGTGGCAGCATGTTGTATGCACAGACTGTGTGTGTGGCAGCATGTTGTATGCACAGACTGTGTGTGTGGCAGCATGTTGTATGCACAGACTGTGTGTGTGGCAGCATGTTGTATGCACAGACTGTGTGTGTGGCAGCATGTTGTATGCACAGACTGTGTGTGTGGCAGCATGTTGTATGCACAGACTGTGTGTGTGGCAGCATGTTGTATGCACAGACTGTGTGTGTGGCAGCATGTTGTATGCACAGACTGTGTGTGTGGCAGCATGTTGTATGCACAGACTGTGTGTGTGGCAGCATGTTGTATGCACAGACTGTGTGTGTGGCAGCATGTTGTATGCACAGACTGTGTGTGTGGCAGCATGTTGTATGCACAGACTGTGTGTGTGGCAGCATGTTGTATGCACAGACTGTGTGTGTGGCAGCATGTTGTATGCACAGACTGTGTGTGTGGCAGCATGTTGTATGCACAGACTGTGTGTGTGGCAGCATGTTGTATGCACAGACTGTGTGTGTGGCAGCATGTTGTATGCACAGACTGTGTGTGTGGCAGCATGTTGTATGCACAGACTGTGTGTGTGGCAGCATGTTGTATGCACAGACTGTGTGTGTGGCAGCATGTTGTATGCACAGACTGTGTGTGTGGCAGCATGTTGTATGCACAGACTGTGTGTGTGGCAGCATGTTGTATGCACAGACTGTGTGTGTGGCAGCATGTTGTATGCACAGACTGTGTGTGTGGCAGCATGTTGTATGCACAGACTGTGTGTGTGGCAGCATGTTGTATGCACAGACTGTGTGTGTGGCAGCATGTTGTATGCACAGACTGTGTGTGTGGCAGCATGTTGTATGCACAGACTGTGTGTGTGGCAGCATGTTGTATGCACAGACTGTGTGTGTGGCAGCATGTTGTATGCACAGACTGTGTGTGTGGCAGCATGTTGTATGCACAGACTGTGTGTGTGGCAGCATGTTGTATGCACAGACTGTGTGTGTGGCAGCATGTTGTATGCACAGACTGTGTGTGTGGCAGCATGTTGTATGCACAGACTGTGTGTGTGGCAGCATGTTGTATGCACAGACTGTGTGTGTGGCAGCATGTTGTATGCACAGACTGTGTGTGTGGCAGCATGTTGTATGCACAGACTGTGTGTGTGGCAGCATGTTGTATGCACAGACTGTGTGTGTGGCAGCATGTTGTATGCACAGACTGTGTGTGTGGCAGCATGTTGTATGCACAGACTGTGTGTGTGGCAGCATGTTGTATGCACAGACTGTGTGTGTGGCAGCATGTTGTATGCACAGACTGTGTGTGTGGCAGCATGTTGTATGCACAGACTGTGTGTGTGGCAGCATGTTGTATGCACAGACTGTGTGTGTGGCAGCATGTTGTATGCACAGACTGTGTGTGTGGCAGCATGTTGTATGCACAGACTGTGTGTGTGGCAGCATGTTGTATGCACAGACTGTGTGTGTGGCAGCATGTTGTATGCACAGACTGTGTGTGTGGCAGCATGTTGTATGCACAGACTGTGTGTGTGGCAGCATGTTGTATGCACAGACTGTGTGTGTGGCAGCATGTTGTATGCACAGACTGTGTGTGTGGCAGCATGTTGTATGCACAGACTGTGTGTGTGGCAGCATGTTGTATGCACAGACTGTGTGTGTGGCAGCATGTTGTATGCACAGACTGTGTGTGTGGCAGCATGTTGTATGCACAGACTGTGTGTGTGGCAGCATGTTGTATGCACAGACTGTGTGTGTGGTAGCATGTTGTATGCACAGACTGTGTGTGTGGTAGCATGTTGTATGCACAGACTGTGTGTGTGGTAGCATGTTGTATGCACAGACTGTGTGTGTGGTAGCATGTTGTATGCACAGACTGTGTGTGTGGTAGCATGTTGTATGCACAGACTGTGTGTGTGGTAGCATGTTGTATGCACAGACTGTGTGTGTGGTAGCATGTTGTATGCACAGACTGTGTGTGTGGTAGCATGTTGTATGCACAGACTGTGTGTGTGGTAGCATGTTGTATGCACAGACTGTGTGTGTGGTAGCATGTTGTATGCACAGACTGTGTGTGTGGTAGCATGTTGTATGCACAGACTGTGTGTGTGGTAGCATGTTGTATGCACAGACTGTGTGTGTGGTAGCATGTTGTATGCACAGACTGTGTGTGTGGTAGCATGTTGTATGCACAGACTGTGTGTGTGGTAGCATGTTGTATGCACAGACTGTGTGTGTGGTAGCATGTTGTATGCACAGACTGTGTGTGTGGTAGCATGTTGTATGCACAGACTGTGTGTGTGGTAGCATGTTGTATGCACAGACTGTGTGTGTGGTAGCATGTTGTATGCACAGACTGTGTGTGTGGTAGCATGTTGTATGCACAGACTGTGTGTGTGGTAGCATGTTGTATGCACAGACTGTGTGTGTGGTAGCATGTTGTATGCACAGACTGTGTGTGTGGTAGCATGTTGTATGCACAGACTGTGTGTGTGGTAGCATGTTGTATGCACAGACTGTGTGTGTGGTAGCATGTTGTATGCACAGACTGTGTGTGTGGTAGCATGTTGTATGCACAGACTGTGTGTGTGGTAGCATGTTGTATGCACAGACTGTGTGTGTGGTAGCATGTTGTATGCACAGACTGTGTGTGTGGTAGCATGTTGTATGCACAGACTGTGTGTGTGGTAGCATGTTGTATGCACAGACTGTGTGTGTGGTAGCATGTTGTATGCACAGACTGTGTGTGTGGTAGCATGTTGTATGCACAGACTGTGTGTGTGGTAGAATGTTGTATGCACAGACTGTGTGTGTGGTAGCATGTTGTATGCACGGACTGTGTGTGGTAGCATGTTGTATGCACGGATTGTATGTGTGGTAGCATGTTGTATGCACGGACTGTATGTGTGGTAGCATGTTGTATGCACGGACTGTATGTGTGGTAGCATGTTGTATGCACGGACTGTATGTGTGGTAGCATGTTGTATGCACAGATTGTATGTGTGGTAGCATGTTGTATGCACAGACTGTATGTGTGGTAGCATGTTGTATGCACAGACTGTATGTGTGGTAGCATGTTGTATGCACAGACTGTGTGTGGTAGCATGTTGTATGCACAGACTGTATGTGTGGTAGCATGTTGTATGCACAGACTATGTGTGGTAGCATGTTGTATGCACAGACTGTATGTGTGGTAGCATGTTGTATGCACAGGCTGTATGTGTGGTAGCATGTTGTATGCACAGACTGTGTGTGTGTGGTAGCATGTTGTATGCACAGACTGTATGTGTGGTAGCATGTTGCATGCAAGGACTATATGTGTAGTAACATGTTACATGTATGTGTCAGTGACACACGTATAATACAGGCAGAGGAGCAGGGTACACACCTATCCGGGTTATGAGGGGCAGGACGTCTCTCTCATGGCGCTGACTGTCCCGCACTGAGCCTTCTGTGTCTCCCCCGGGTCACTCAGCCCCACAACACCCGCCCGACTCCGGCATCAGCGGGTGACGCAGGGACACGGCTCCGCCAATCAGCGAGCTCAGGGGGCGTGGTCAGGGAAGCGGCGGGACACGTGGCGGCTGAGAGTCCCGTGACGTCACGAGGTCAGAGTTGTGTCCTGCAGCCCCCGCCCCCTCCCGGCACACACCGCCCCCTAGTGGTATATGTGGGTACTCTGTGCTGCAGCAGTACCAGGGCCAGGTGCTGACCCGGCTGCATGCGGTGTATCAGCGGCACTAGTGCCAGTGGGTAGGAGGAATAACATGGTGGCCGGTCCTTACCCGTTAGTTGTACGTGCTCTGCCTGTGGTTACAGTCATCTCTATAAATACACCCTGAGAAGCTGCTATGGGGCTGGGGAGTACTATCCGGGATGTAGGGTGATGCTGTATGATAGGTCCAGATATAGGGGCAGGATCTGGTCTCTTATATAATAGGTCCAGATATAGGGGCAGGATCTGGTCTCTTATATACAGCCTATTACACTCTGTAAGGCTGGGCACACACTACAGGGTTTTTGCCCAATAATCAGCTCAACCAGCCGATATACGACCGCTCGTTCCAAAGTGGGGTCAGTGTGTGCAGTGACACGATGGTCGAAAGTCTGCCCAAATGGACGATTATCACTTCATTTGGTTGGTCGTACCGTTCAATATTTTCCGATCAATCAACGATCATGCAGTGTGTATGTCATGCTGACGATCTCCATAGAGCAGGCCTGTCCAACCTGCGGCCCTCCAGGTGTTGTGAAACTACAAGCCCCAGCATGCTTTGCTGGTAGACAACCAGTTGATAGCTGGAAGGGCATGCTGGGACTTGTAGTTTCACAACACCTGGAGGGCCGCAGGTTGGACATGCCTGCCATAGAGTTTACTGAGTCGGGGTCTTCTCAGCCGATGCTAGCGATGAATGTCCCGGTGAATAAATGTAGAGAGTGCTGTAGAAGGAATAATTCATTTGTTCGTTCTGAGAAATCGTAACATTTCATTTGATTTTATAACCGGACAAAAAATCTCTAATGGAATGATGTCAGGCAAATTCTGTGATATTTTTCAGTGTTCTCTCTTATAATAACAGGACAAAATGAAAATTTTATTTGCCTAAAAAATGAGACAACAGAAGAACACAGGACAAGTTTGAAATAAGGGACATACAACAAATGTAAAAAAAAAAATATATGTTTCATCCGGTGACCTTTACCTTATGGACTTTGTGCGACATTTTTACAGCAGTGCTCATTGTGTTGTGAGCAATACAGTACTTTATTTCTGCCATAATGCATGAACGTTAATAAAAAGTATGGAATAGAGGGTAGCGCGATTTTAATATGCAAGTGAATTTTTTAAAGAAAAACTACATACAAAGTTATTTTCGGAACTAAAGTTGACACCTCCAGAACTTTGGAATACAACCTCTAGGATCTCAGCTGATCAGTAGACACTTAACCTGCCAATGGTCACCTTATCAGTTTATTTAGAACCTACCGACAGCCCCTCTGCAGGTCTATATACTCAAAAGGTTATCAGCAAGCAGAGTGGGCAGCAGAGGGACCGTCCTCTTGATAGGCGGTGGGTCTGCAAATACTTCACTTTTTTAACTTAAATACGTTTACACAAAAAAAGCCTTGTGGTATCCCAACCAAAAAGAGACCCTATGTAGTTGCACAGGTGGCATTTTCTGCAATGGTGTTTAAGGCAAAACAAGTTTCTTGGCACTCTCCATTAAAGTAAGTTTTGTGGGGAATAATTGAGGAACGTGTTTGAGAAGCTTTGAAAAAAGTACAAAGTAAATCCGCTCATCATACATAAATAATGGCCAATAAAGTTTGTTTTAAAGGGAAGGTGCAGCTTTACCTTTAAAAAAACCTATCTTGCAATAGTAAATTTAAAAACATTCATGGGTATATTTACTAAACTGCAGGTTTGAAAAATTGCAGATGTTGCCTATAGCAACCAATCAGATTCTAGCTGTCATTTTGTAGAATGTTCTAAATAAATGATAACTAGAATCTGATTGGTTGCTGTAGGCAACATCTCCACCTTTTCAAATCAGCAGTTTAGTAAATATACCCTCAGTCATATAATAAGAAATTGGATATTAGGACCTGGTAAAATTATTTAGAATCCAAGTGCTGGTTACTATGTAGGGAATCTAGTACTGATTTGGTACTGTGCATTGATGGAAATAATGAAACAAAGATGGGTAAAAGAGTAAGCTAAGAATATTTCTATCAATTTCTTACTTTTGACTTGTCTAATATTGATATGTGTGTTACTAATAGAGCAACGCACCCCCCTCCCCTTGATGTAGGAGACTCAGTGTGGCTCACTTAGGAGCAGCATTTGTATATTGTCTATCTAGATGGTAAAAGGTTAATTGCTGGTTCTTGCAAAAAATGAAATCTTTGTAATTAACCCTTTCATTGGTGGGAACGTTTCATCCAGAGATTTCAGCAGTGCATTGCCCTGGCCCATCAGAGGCAGATTAACATCAACGTAATTAATCACACACACTGTTGGGCAGGGATTATTGTGACTGGTATTAAATGATTCAGTGCCTGTCATGATAATCCACACCTTAACCCTGTCTGCTGTTAATTCCCTGCCTATGATTATCTCTTCCTCTGATCAGTCAGTGTAATGCAAATGTGAAATAACTATGTGAATGTCCCACACATTACTGATTGACAGTCCCTGCACTGTATCTGGAACCAACCTGAACAGTGGTTTGACGCAGAAAGAGGATGCCTCCCCTGGCAAGCAATAAAAATAGGTTCAAATTTATGTCTGTGTAGAGTTTGTATGTTCTCCCCGTGTTTGCGTGGGTTTTCTCCGGGTGCTTCGGTTTCCTCCCACACTCCAAAAACATACTGGTAGGTTAATTGCTATTAAATTGACCTTAGACTCTCTCGGTCTGTGTGTGTGTGTGTATGTTAGGGAATTTAGACTGTAAGTTCCAATGAGGCAGGGACTGATGTGAGTGAGTTCTCTGTACAGCGCTGCGGTATTAGTGGCGCTATATAAATAACTGATGATGATGATGATGTCTGGCCAGAACTAGCGTACAGAATCTCCAGACAAGGGGACAATAGGGTAGTAACTGTTTTACTGCTGGTGCATTGTTACCTGGCTGCAGTGTGGAACACAGGGGTGGAAAAAATCACGTAGAATCTGAGAAATGGCCTTTTATGTCTGTCCTGTTTGCAGTTGCAGCACAGTAACTGTGGTCGCCTGCTCTAAATATAAATTAATTAACTTCTGCTATTACATAACAAAAATAAGCGGTAGATTTCTAAGACTTGTCAAGCAAATATAGACCCCAGCAGCGCCATGGAAATCTATAGATTGTATTGTGCTCCTAAAAGTCTGAAACATTCCCTTGTGCAGGCAGTAAAACATAATATAGAAATATCAGAATCTAGGGAATATTTGGAATTTATTGTGTAACTAAAGAATGTTTGATCCTGCTCTAATAATCGTAGTTCGGTTATTGTCAGTGGCGCATGTAGATTTATTTGTATCACATGTAAGTAGGGGGGCTAAGATGCGCACACAGCAGGAATGTTTAGGGGTGAGACCTGTTTGATGGGGGTGTGGTTATCACACGGAAGTTTGTGAAATGAATACATTAGCCCAAAATATTCCACGTAATATTACTTTAATTTTTATTTTGTTTTTAAAGGTCGATTCCTGATTACATTTATAAACAGTTTATTTTCCATCATTATATTGTTTATAAATGCAATCAAATCCTGGTTACATTTATAAACAGTTTATTTTCCCCTGTGCTTTACAGTTAACTATATAAACAAGCCGAATGCATCAACAAGTTTTACATTAATCCAATTTTGCTTTATTTGTTTGCAAACTAAATGGGTATTTTTTTATATCTAGATTATGATTATTACATAGAGGTTCTGACTTTGGTGTGGAACTTTGTTAATAAGCAAAGCAGCTTTTTTATTTAAAAACTTTTTTGTCTATTTATTGAATTTTGGTCCAAAACACCCAAAACAGATCTCATAGGATTACATCTATACAAAACTACAGTACACTAGCCTACTATCCTAGCTATATGTACAGGGCTGGCTTTTGGGGAGTGTGATCAGTGTTCTAATTTGCTGTCAATGGAAAGCCCTTTTTGCCATTGAAAAACAACAGTATAATCTGTTTGGAGATTGGACATTGGTTGCTGAACGTTTGAGTCATTAAGTCATCATTTCAGTTGTTATTAAGAAAGCGTCTATATTATATGTAATACTATCTACTATAACATATTGAAAGATTTACCATGCTGTACATGGCGTGCCCCCCTAGCAGTGCTTTTAGCGTCTCCCCTGGGACCTACCTGCCAATCACAGGAAGAGGAGCAGGTAGCCTTGAATGCAGCAGCCAATTGGAGCCTACCTAGGCTGAATATTTGTAGAGATTGGCCACAGCTGATCCAATCAGTTGTCGCATTCATTACACACCCACTATCCTAGTCGATGGAATGTTGAAGAATCCAATTATCTCTCCACAGGGGAGGACACCACACACCTGTAGCTTATTATTTTCATTTCAGCATCCAGAGACCGCCCAGCCCACCTCCCCATTTCTTGAAATAAAAGATCAGAGGAATGGTGAGACGCATTCTATGGGGAGACGTATGTGGGGTTAGACGTGTGTGATTTCTGCACTAAGTGGGATTTTCTCACAAAGTGGACGAAAATGCACAGTTAGACAACACAGCAACTAATCCTCATCTTTCTCTTCTCTTTTCATCTTCAGGTATGTTCATCCATGCTGCTACTACTACTACTCTGATCATTATTCTGTGAATTTCATCCCTGCAATCTGTGTTTAAGTATGTTCATCCATGCTGCTACTACTACTACTCTGATCATTATTCTGTGAATTTCATCCCTGCAATCTGTGTTTAAGTATGTTCATCCATGCTGCTACTACTACTACTCTGATCATTATTCTGTGAATTTCATCCCTGCAATCTGTGTTTAAGTATGTTCATCCATGCTGCTGCTACTACTACTCTGATCATTATTCTGTGAATTTCATCCCTGCAATCTGTGTTTAAGTATGTTCATCCATGCTGCTACTACTACTACTCTGATCATTATTCTGTGAATTTCATCCCTGCAATCTGTGTTTAAGTATGTTATAGGAAACTGTTATCTGTTTAAACTTAGGTTGGCACAGTCTTTTATTGCTGCCTAATTTATGATAGGTATCTGGCCTCTATCCTTTCCCACAAATGTTTTCTTTTCCTTTGATTAGCTGACCAATTAGCACATCTGTAGTGTATTCCTAAATTAGACTGACTACATCTTAGTTTCATTCTATGGGGAGACGTATGTGGGGTTAGACGTGTGTGATTTCTGCACTAAGTGGGATTTTCTCACAAAGTGGACGAAAATGCAGTTAGACAACACAGTTGGACAAACATTGGACTACATTTGACTTGATTTTACTCCCAGCAATAAGCAACATCTGCCACAGCCTATTTCTGCACTACTTGTCTATTTATATGGAATACTGCTAAGAGGTAATTCTTAAAATATCCTTGCTTTTTGCTTTTACCCCTTTTTTCACAATGTTTCACAAATTGCTTTTCTTAGTCTCATTTCATGGCATGATCTTTAGGACTGTGTCATCTTTCACCCCTCCACCAACACACAAATTTGTTCATATTGCACCTGCATTACTCCACTCACCTCTATTTAACACCCATGAACTGTTGTCCTATTTATTATCTCTAACAAGTACAGCCTCCACCTGTCGCCAGAAAATAAAAGGCCACACATCTTACAATCCCCTTGCCTATCTTTCGCTCACTCTGCTTCTATTAGCTGGTGATATATCACCTAATCCAGGTCCCCCACACTCCTCACACACACATACATCAGAACACTACCGTTCTATAGCAAACCTCAAACACATCACCTGTCTACCCTCTCTTCCCAAGTCCTTTAAATGTGCCCTTTGGAATGCACGATCTGTTTGTAACAAACTTACCTCCGTTCATGATCTCTTCCTCTCAAAAAACCTCAACCTTCTGGCAATAACAGAAACATGGCTCATGCAATCAGACACTGCCTCACCTGCAGCACTTTCACATGGTGGCCTCCATCTCACCCACACCTCCAGACCTGAAGGCAGACAAGGAGGTGGGGTTGGACTACTTCTCTCCCCACAGTGCACATACACAGTTCTACCAAATGTCCCATCACTCACGTTCACATCTTTTGAAGTACATGCTATTCGCATTTTTAATCCATTCTCCCTACGTGTTGCAGTGATCTATCGTCCCCCTGGAGCACACCAACAATTTATTGAGGATTTCTCTGCATGGCTCCCTCACTTCTTATCTTCAGACATCCCCACCATCATCATGGGTGACTTCAACATCCCCATTGATAACCCACCTTCCAAAGCTGCTTCCAAACTACTCTCTCTAACATCCTCACTTGACCTCTCCCAGTGGATTGAATCATCTACTCATAAGGATGGCCACTGCCTTGATCTTGTTTTCTCTAGACTATGCTCAGTTTCTAATTTTATTAATACACCCTTCCCCCTCTCGGATCATCACCTTATCAGCTACACTCTCACCCCCACTGCTCTAACCTCTCTACTGTCTAACTCTACCAAGCCTCCTCATACTCGTAGAAATCTTAATTCTATTAATCTTCAACAATTTTCCACCTCTCTCCAACACCTTCTCTCCCCTATCTCTACATTCTCATCCCCTGAGATGGCAGTACCTCATTTTCACCTAACCTTAGCAACGGCCCTTGATCAAGTGGCTCCAGCGACACTTCATACTACACGTCGACTTCGATGTCAACCGTGGCACACCAAAGCAACACGAAATCTTCAAAAACTGTCCCGTAAAGCAGAACGTCACTGGCGTAAATCTCGAAGCTCTAATGACTTCTTCACATATACTTCTGTCTACCACTCCTATCGAAATGCTCTGGACACTGCAAAACAAACATACTTTCAATCTCTTATCTATGCTCAGGCTTCTAACCCCAAACGCCTTTTCAATACATTTAATCATCTTCTCAATCCTCCCACCCCGAACCCTCCATCTACTATCAGTGCTCAGGATCTTGCTTCCTACTTCAAGGACAAGATTGACAAGATCAGACTAGAAATGGTATCCTCCTCCTCAACAAGCCATCAGCTCATTTCCTTCCCACTACCCTCTGACACCCTTTCTTCATTTGACCCCACAAATGAAGAGGAAATTTCTACGCTCTTCTTATCTTCCTACTCTACCTCCTGTCCTCTTGATCCTATTCCCTCGCAAATTGGTAGATCCCTGTCTTCTGTGCTCATTTCACCTCTAACTCAAATCTGTAATCTCTCACTCTCTACTGGCATCTTTCCATCACTATACAAGCATGCAGTGATTACTCCTATTCTAAAAAAACAAAACTCCGACCCAAACTCTCTCTCAAATTACCGTCCCATCTCTCAGCTCCCTTGCCCCTCCAAGCTTCTAGAGAGACTTGCCTACACTCGCCTCACACGCTTTCTTTCCGCAAACAACCTGTTGGATCCTCTTCAGTCTGGCTTTCGTTCTCAACACTCCACAGAGACTGCGCTGACCAAGGTTGTTAATGATCTGATCACTGCTAAGACTGAACGCCATTACTCTCTCCTAATTCTCCTTGATCTCTCGGCTGCATTTGACACCGTTGACCACTCTCTTCTCATACAAACGCTGCAATCCCTAGGTCTTCAAGACACAGTTCTATCCTGGTTCTCATCTTACCTCTCTAATCGCTCTTTCACTGTTAATTTCTCTGGAGCCACATCTGCTCCGCTTCCCCTATCAGTTGGAGTACCACAAGGCTCGGTGCTAGGTCCTCTGCTGTTCTCTATCTATACCGCTTCTCTTGGAAATCTAATAAGTTCCTTTGGCTTTCAGTATCATCTCTATGCGGATGATACCCAAATCTATCTATCCTCTCCTGATATCTCGACATCTGTGTTGTCCCGTGTAACTGACTGTCTTTCTGCCATTTCATCTTGGATGTCCTCTCGTCAACTCAAACTTAATCTTTCTAAAACAGAGTTAATAATATTCCCACCCGCCAACAAGAGCATACCTGACATTTCTATCTCTGTTGATAACATGACCATAAATCCCACCCCACAAGCTCGCTGCCTAGGTGTAATCCTTGATTCACGCCTATCCTTTGTTCCCCACATTGACTCTATATCTAAATCATGTTACATACATCTAAAGAACATTTCCAGAATCCGCACATATCTCACACAAGACACTGCTAAAACCTTAATTCATGCACTAATCATCTCCCGCATTGACTATTGCAATTCCCTCCTTACTGGTCTTCCCAAAAACAGACTCAAACCCCTAAAATCTATTTTGCATGCTTCGGCAAGACTGATTTTCCTTGCAAATAGCTATTCCTCTGTTGAATCACTCTGTATGTCTCTACACTGGCTGCCTGTCTTCTACCGAATCCAATATAAAATACTTTTACTAACCTACAAGGCCATCAACAAAGCTGCACCAACATACATCTCCTCTCTTGTCTCAAAATATCTCCCAACTCGGCAACTCCGTTCTGCAAAAGATCTGCGTCTCTCATCCACCCTCATTACATCCTCCCATTCCCGGTTACAGGACTTTTTTCGGGCTGCACCCACTCTATGGAACTCTCTCCCTCGCACAATAAGACTCTCCTCTGTTCTACAAACTTTCAAGCGTTCTCTGAAAACCTACCTATTCAGACAAGCTTATAATATTCCTCAACCACCATCTTAACCTCACTACCTTTAGCCTGTTACACAATTTCACACAAGACAACTACCCCCGGACCAACATTGTTGTGTGACGGGATCATTTAGCTTATGAGTCACTTTTACCTTTGCAGTCTGGCTGGGCCAAGATGCAAAATGTATACTTAACCTCATGTGTCAATCTCCCATTGTCCCATAGATTGTAAGCTTGCGAGCAGGGCCTTCTCACCTCTTTGTCTGTTTTACCCAGTTTGTTTATTAGTTTATTACGTTTGTCCCCAATTGTAAAGCGCTACGGAATATGTTGGCGCTATATAAATAAATGATGATGATGATGGTGCTGTAGAGAAATGGGGCACCCAGAGATCCTGTCCTGTCTGCCCCAACGGCCCAGCATGGCGTGTTAGAAGATGATGGCATGCCGATGACATCATGTGACTAGTCATCACTGTGAGGAGCACCTCACGCCCTCTCTTAGGATGGCATCAGCATGTTGTACCTTATTATATCCCCGCAAGGCATGTTATATCATGCTGGGGATTATTATTACATGGCAGTGTAACTGCAATATTACATCTTACTGGGCAAAACATTAAGTGCCTTGCTGCCCATTATTACATGGTAAATTACATCCTCCAGGGCATACTACATAGTGCATGCTGGGTAAATACTGTACATATTACATCAGCTAAGCTTCACTTGGCATTTTACTACTTTGGGCATTGAACTAGTCAGGGACAAACGCAGGATTTGTAGAAAGGGGTTTCCATGGCACGCCGCCAGTGGGTGTGGCCAGCATGTTTAGGGGCATAGCTATAATTTTAGACAGTGCTTGGCTGCTCTCCAACTCTTCCTATCCCCATAATATACACGGGCAATGCTGCTTGTACTACTGTTAGGGGCACGCAGCTCTCCCTTTTCGAGCAGAGGCATGTGAAGCAGGACATACCTCCCAACTGTCCCTAAAATCAGGACAAAGTCCTGACTGAGTGTGTCAGAACAGTTGACAGACTGTCCTGCTCCCTTCTACCTGTTCTTACTGCTTTCAATACTTGTTGGGAGAGATGACTGTGAACAGTGCAGACAGAAACGATCTGCACACAAGCTGCAAAGTGGCTGGTCCCAGGGCAGGGTCCAGCCACCTCAAGCATACAGTACCCCAGGCTGGAAGGGGGTTTTCCAGGCACCAGGAACCCTCACTGGTTTGCCCATACTAGTGTGAGGCATATTTCGTGCATGCTGCTTTGGGTTAGTGAGCAGTGATGACTGCTTTTGTGAGGGTTATGGGTAATCATTTCCCTGTATAAACGTTTACTAAAACAGAGAAAATAAGTGGCAGCACTTTTTAATCTATAAAATAGCATGTTTATTAAAAAAAATGGTGTATAAAAAATAATTATTAATCGTTAAACACGCTCAGCGAGCTATTAAATAGCACCAAAGTTGCAAACGTTTTATAACAGCTGTAGAGACCCAAAAGTCCAATAGTACCAGCATATAATTCTGGGGAATATCCAGCAATGGGTCCCAAAGTACAAGAGTACAGTCTCACAATTGAGATTTTAACAGGAATATATCCAGCAGTAATTGTATACATGGAGCCCCAGCACTCTTCAGTGCAAAAAAAAAAGGTCTCCTCTTCAGCAGATAAACAATAGTTGTACCTTACAGGGTCTGATGTTGGTTCCTGGTTTCCTCTTACAAATCCTCCATTGGGACTTTCTAGAAATAAATGCAGCTGTATATTTGTTGTGCCACAATATCAAGGTTCCAATTACGAGAAAAGAGAAAAATGTGCATCTGTGCTCGTCAGCATCTTTATTAAAATTACTGTTTCTGGAAAGCGCTACGGAAATTGCTGGCGCTATATAAATAAATAATGATGACGGAGTATTGACTTTTTTATTTGTATTTTCTATGGAGGATGCTGTGAGGGTAACTTAGCCTAAGTGTTACTGATAATGATTGAAATGGTCGTCTACATCACTGCAGTCGTACATTCCTGTCCTCCCTACAGTTGGAGTTGACACAATTACATCTTTATAGTTCATGGTTATTAGGCAGAAATAGCCCATTGCTGTTTGGAGCAATTTACTCCCCCCCCCCCCCATGCCCCAGTAGTTAAATGTTTACATTTCTCTGTAGGACCTTCACTAGTTAACCATCCCTCCCCCTCACTGGCTGGCGTGTCCTACGCTGATGGAGGCTGGACATCGGCGCAAGGAGAAAGGGGGAATGTCTTTTTGGTATAGAGACTTTGGGGCCTATTTCTTAAGCCATAAAACGGCTTTTTACGCATTTTGTAAGTTAAACAGCTATGTATCAACGGCCTAATGCAGGAGATAGCGTAGATATAGATATCTCCTGCATTAGGCTATGTTTCGCATTAAACTGTAATACCCATGATTTTCAATGGATCTTCCTCTCTCACCGCTCCACATCTGCTGCACCACTTTGCAAATCCCTACACTGGCTGCCTGTGTAGGGATCCAATTCAAATTACTCACCCTTACCTACAAAGCCTTCAACACTACCACCCGTTCATACTTCTCAAATGTCATATCAAAATACTCTCCCTCCGGCCCTCTTAGACCTACCAATGACCTGCGCCTTGTTTCGTCTCTGGTAATCACCTCTCACTCCCGCCTACAAAACTTCTCCCGTGCTGCTCCCCACTTATGGAATTCCCTACCACGCCCAATCAGACTTTCCCCCAGCCTTCAAATCTTTAGATGGTCTTTGAAAAACCATCTCTTTTTTAGATCTTTCCTTATCCCTGATAACACTACTCACATTAATGCTCCCTCACAACTGTCCCAATCTCTACTCTGAGCCACACTCGCTTCTCTTGTTTCAGCTGTGCCCTCTTCCACTTAGAATGTAATCTCTGTAATGAGCAGGGTCCTTCATACCTTTTGTTTTCATGTCTGTGTTTATTCTGTCCGCCTTGTTATGTCCCTATTTTATGTATGTCCTGTTTTCCCTACTGCACGGCGCTGTGGAGCACCGTGGCGCCTTACAAATCTATGATAATAATAATAATGGGGACTACGGTCTGAGACTATTTAACAAGCTCTACAAAGCCTAGATTTTCGGAACTCAAGCCCATTGATAATGCCATCTGAAGATGACATTAGCCGTTCTACCCTATGGGTAGATCATTGTGGTAAAGGGATCTCTGGACCTCTCACCACAAGCTTCCTGCTCTCCACTCTGGTTACTATCGCAAAGTAACTTTGCGCATGCGTGACCTAGATCACATATAAGCAATGCCACTTTGTGATAGTAACTGGAGGGGAGAGACAGACTACTGGGGGTCTAAGGTAAGTAACATCATCTCCTCCTATTGGATGGGCTGTTCCAGGATAATATTTTAATAAATGCATTTGAAAAATTATCTGTCATCGTTGCAATGAAAGATTATAATCAACGGGGGAAAACCCGGTAATTAAAATATAGGCCCCTTTAACACTATACCCACAGAGGGGCCCTTGGCCAACACAAGTACTCCATGCCCAAAATTTGAGGATGGGGATATAAAGAGGAAACACAGTCCTTTGTCTCTGCATACATGGTGGAAGATGAGCTGATTGTTTTGCAGAAAGACAATTTAATAAGAATTAGAACTTTGATGGAGGTAATGGGTGAGATAATCAGATAACCTACAGGAGGGCATGTGGCTGCAGAGATGCTGCTTTCTTGCTTGTTTGGGGAATACTGGATTAAAATCCTGTGCAGAATAACTTAAAATAGATCCTATTTCAACATTGCTCATTCTATGCAACTTATCTGTCAAACTCTGACACTAGTGTGCGCATTTCATGTTAGTAACATGCACTGTGATATGGACACTGATCTTAAGAGAGCACATGTAACTTTGTAATACTTACTGTTTACATTTTATGGGCACTCTATACTTTATAGCTGCAATTTCTCACTATATGGGGCAAGATGTTGCCTCTATCCAGTTTACTCATGCCTATTTTGTCCTCTTTACGATTGCATAAATGACCTTACACAGTAACATAGTAACATAGTTACGATTGCATAAGTGACCTTACACAGTGCTTTTTTTCCCATTGAACGCTGGGAACGGTGTTCCGGGACCTTTTTTTTTTTGGGCTTTGCGGCGGCTTCTCCGCCGGCCTTTAACACACACAAAAAAAAAAAAAGTAAACAATACCATCTGTCCAGCGCGGCTGCGCCCTCCTCCCTTCTCTATTTCCAATGGCTGTTGGGCGTGACGTCATCACGCACGTTGCCCCGACAGTCATTCACGGAGCTGTGAGGAGCAATCAACAAAAAGAGGAGCGCAGCGACAGAAAAGAAAACTGAAAAGAAGTGACGAGGAAAAAGGAGGCAACAGAAAGCAAGGTAAGTTAGAGGAAAAATTGGGCGCCGTTTAAAAGAAAGTGGTCAGAAAAATAAATGGTGACAAAAAAAAAGAAAAAGGCCAGCATGAGAGGGGCGGGCTCGGGGCACAGCATAAAAACTCAAGGGGGACCAAAAAATGATTAGGGGCACTGGCACTGGCACAGCATAAAAACTCAAGGGGCACAAAAAAATGATTAGGAGCACTGGCACAGGATTAAAACTGAAGGGGGACATACAATACATATAATACATTAAAGGTATGTTAAGACATGAATATAAAAAAAAACCAAAAACAAAATATTAACAAGATGTGAGTTCCACCACCTTTTTTTTTTTTTACAAAAAAAGCACTGACCTTACAAGTAACCTGCTAGCAAACCATATTCTTTTCTTGTGAAATATGACCAAGCTCACATAAAGTTGGTTTATAGCTCCCCCTACAGGAATTCTGAAGTATCACTTGTATGTGTGAGTGACAGAACATTTCAAGGGGACTAAAAGGAATATGTTGGCAGCAAGTAAGGAGCTTACAGTGTAAATGTTCTCAATACTCTTAAGTATGAGAAAAGATTAAGATAGAGGATTTTTTTCCTAAAGAACTGCATACACCTCTCCTTACAAGTCTCCTACATCTCATGTATATATATATATATATATATATATATATATATAAATAGCTGATGATGATAGCATTCTCCAATCACATGCTGGCTTCATGCAAGTAGCAGGAGACCACACAAGTGCATTTATTAGGAGGGTAGGGGTAGAATGGACCAATCCCATCTCCAAAATTGCTTTGATTAAATGCCTGTATGTTTCCTGGCAACTGAGCCGTGAACACCATAATTATTTACCTGTTTGATGTGCACAAACTATTGCATGATGCTGCATGGTTTTCACATAGTAAAAATAACCTTCAGGTTGGCCTTCCTGCACACAGAGCGTATAATAATCACAAATACAATTTTATGCACAAAGACATGTAATAAATCATTGAATAGATACTGATTGAATGACAATTGTATCTGTTAATAAATTATTTGAAGACCTACAAGTGCGCACAAAAACTGGATCAGGAACAGTATAACGGTATGCGGCAGAGGTACAGATATTGTTCAGAACACAGGGAGTCAGGAGCAACACGTCCACACAGTAGAAGAGACTCAAAGAACTAGCAATCAGGGATTGACACAGGTGCCAGCCAACAGGAAAGAATAGGAGCTGTTAGAGGACGTGATAGCCGGGACCCAACCGAAGCCTCAGCAGGACCGGTGTGGAATAGTACCCAAGCAATAACAGAGAGAAGCGCTACGGAATCTGCTGGTGTTATATAAATGATGATGATGATGACAAAATTAAGCCAACACTGGTCAATCCATGTATATAAAATAATTTATTGATTAACTACTTGATAAATTTTCTTTCCAAATGAAGCATCCGTCGAAGCTACGACATCCAGAAGGCAATGTCTGGAGAAGGTGCGAAGCCATGAACAGCCTTTACCTATTCATAGATCATTTGCTGCAGCCGGATCCTGTGCCACCACCCTTGTGAAATGCACTCTCAGAATTTTGGGTTCCTCTCCTTTGGTTCCTCTCCTCTCTTGTCTGGGAAATTACTTCTGGAATCTACCTTGCAGGACTGTCTTTGGATGGATCTGGCCCTTGATATGGACCTTCAGGAAGTACAAAGAGAATCAACCTTTCTGGATTCCTTTGTTCTCGAGAGATACAATTGCTCTGACCAAGTCTAGAGTATGTAATCAGTTTACACTTTCATTACTTTAGACAAAGAAATGGAAGTACAATTTCTTGATTCTTGAGAAACGTGGCAACTACTATAGGCAATTTAGCAGAATTTGAGGGGCCAAAATGATGCGATTCACCGCAAATCGCGTTATTTTGGCCAGGGGATGCGGAAGCCTTTCCTGCTCTCCCGGGAGACCAACCCGAATTTCAGGAGTCTCCCGGAAATTCCGGGAGAGTTGGCAAGTATGCTGTAGAATGAAGCTGTGTCATTGACGAAAGCAGTTATTTTTGATGACCATGTGCTTTTCGGCTTTTGATAAATATATCACACTGCATGATATCTATGAAGCCAGTCTGTGTTTGAAATATTTAGTAAACCTGACATTTCTACGTGTGGTGAATTGTTATTCCCTGTGCATTCTATATAAGGGCCTTAGCACCGGTTATACACCATTCCCATGACCAATATCAGAGCCAGATTTACCTAATTTGGCCATGTGGACTCACAATACTTGATGCCCTACGCTTCACATTAACCACTACCCAGACTTCAGATTACATTCTGTATTACAGATGGTCCTGTCACAAGAATTAAACTAACAAAGCTTTGTACTATTTCCTCCCTCCTTTGTTAAAATCACATTTGTCATGACCCCCTACAGCCCCAATCAATGAACTTAAATCAATGTTTCTTAATCCTCTAGTTCATTGTTCTTAACACACACATTGTGGAGAGAAAAAAAACGAAAACACAAAAACACATTTCAGTTGCAAATTTGAGCACACCCTTACAGCACATGAGTATGATTGAAGGATAAATGGGAAAACCGTCTGCATAAACCATTTCAGTGGGCAGCTTGCAGACTATTGCAGTCTTGCTAAACGTCTGTTGTTTCCCTCCCCCAATAGGGATTCTGTGCATAGTACATGTCACTTATTAATCCGGCACACAAATTTCACTGCCTACATATTAACCCACTTGTTTGCATTTGAATGATATTTTTAAAGCCTTCAATGTAAGCATTGAGAATTTTTAATATTATTAGACTTGAATGTAATGCCTTATGTCTGTTTTTTTTGTATTTTTATGCAAAATAAAGTACACATTTTTCAATCAAACCATTGCTGTGTTAGTTGTAGCTGCACAGGTACATTTATTTCTCAACAACTTGGCTTCTAAGCATTGCTGTATTACAAGGATCTGCTAGTACAACTGTCTGACAGTCATCTGCACCCGTTACTTACAGATGTTGCAGGCAGAGGAAGTTGCATGCACAGTGATGTCAGCATAGGAAGAAGAGGCATTAGGTTACACTGAGATTGTCCACACCCTACATCTGAGCGAGCACCAAAAAAAAAAAGACTGAGAATCCTGCAATCTGCACTGAATCAAAACTGCAAATCTGGGGACTAAAGACAGACATCTCCTGCTTTTTACAACCCAGGACTTGTAGAAATGTCCGCAATAGTTACCAGGAGTTCGCTTAGTGCCAACAAGGATTTCCTGCGAAGTTTCCCTGGAGTTGTGAGAATTCTGCAACTGGTGAGTGGAGCTGCTCTTTGGATCACTATCGCCTCCAACTATTACAGCGGTGCCGTCCACTTTGCCCTGTTCGTGGCCGTGTTTTTCTGGCTGGTCACCCTTCTTTTCTATTTCCTCACCCTGCTGGACAAACAAGACCTGGTGCCAGTCTTCGGGGGCGAACGCTGGCTGCTCACCAACCTTATTTATGATGCTGTGGCCACCGCTTCGCACGTCGCAGCCGCGATCGTTATGATCCAGAAGACAGACAGCTATTCCTACTGCAACATAGAATCCTACAAGCTACCTTGTCTCTTCAAGACCTACATGGTGGCCTCGGTGTTTGCATGTCTGTGCTGTCTATTCTACCTGCTCACCACCCTCTGCTTCTTATTCAAGAAATGCAAAGGAAATACTAGTGTTATTTAAACTTACTCCCCAACCATAGAGAAACAAGCTCTGATTTTTTTTTTTATATCGTGGGATGGAAAGAAAGTGACAGTGTTCTAATAACTTGACTTCTATTTCATTTTTTTTTAAACACACCTGCAAGACCAAAGTATTACAGTTGTGCCAGAAGAAATGTTTAGTTATAAAGCGATACATGTTTTATTTTGGGTACACAATTTCTTTATTTTGTGCAAATGTAACATTTGCATTTATTTGTTTGTGATACTGATGTATATTTGTTAGTTCCAAGTATAACAGATGCATAAACACCGATCTTTGACTGTTACATTGTGGTTTCAAGGAAAAACAAAATCTGTTTTTTTAAATCTCTTTGTAGTGGCTTTTTTTTAAAAACAAGATTCTGTAGTGTGTTGTAAACTGGGTGTGTCTTTTGTTAGCAATGGATTGTAGAGGATAGTGATAAATGTAAGTAGAGGTAATCAGATTGTCTATATAACCCCCAGGGGAATATATACAATATAGACAATACTTGCTGGTGTCTTTAGGCACCAACAAAGGAAATGTTTTATTTTCATATAGTACAGGTTCCAGTGAAACAAATAGGCTTTATACTGCCACTTATAAAAAATAAACACTTTGTGGAGCTAATCATACTGAATAATACAATGGCACCCCATGTCTAAAATTGGGTACACACTACACGGTTTTCGTCCAATAATCGGCTCAATCAGCCGACATACGACTGCTCGTTCAAAAGTCAGGTCAGTGTGTGCAGTGACACGATGGTCGAAAGTCTGCCCAAATGGACGATTGTCGCCTCATTTGGTTGGTCGTACCGTTAAATATTTTTGTTCCAATCTCGTTTCCTTTGTGTAGTGTGTATAAACTTCCGACCGATCCACAACAGTGAGTACGAAATTAAAGTCATTGCTCACGACAACATGGCTGTAAAAAAAGTCGATAAAGGGACGTCCGCTATTCCCTTTATCGTCCTAAACAAGGCTAGTGTGTATGCAGTCCATGGACCGAGCGATCGGAACATCGATCGCATGTAAAATCGATCGGCATAAAAAGTTGGCGGAAAATTCTGTAGTGTGTACCTAGCTTAAGTAGCAATGTGGAGGTAATCAGATTGTCTATATAACCCACAGGGGAATATCTACAATATAGACACTACTTGCTGGTTTCTTTAGGCACTAACAAAGGAAATGTTTTATTTTCATACAGTACAGGTTTCAGTGAAACAAATAGGCTTTATACTGCCACGTTCGTATACAAATCAAACACTTTATGGAGCTAATCATACTGAATAATACAATGGCACCCCACGTCTAAGGTATTAGACTAAGTTATGTCTTTTGAAAAAAATGTTCTATCATGTTTCATGGAAATTTGGGCATTAGATGGTGTATTATTAGAGAATATGGCTGGTATTTCTGTTTTCCTCGGTTTTCTCCATCCTTTTTATAGAGTTCTATATTTTGATATTACACACCGTTATTGTATATCTAATATTAAACTGTAGCCATACTTGCATTTCGGGCTGGACCTGTTTATAACCTTTTATGCTGACAGCCTTATATGGAGATCACTGTTTTCACAGTCCCCTGAGATTATAATGTGCTGTGCATTGATAGCACATTGTAGTATAGCTCATTATAATGTGCAATTGTGGTGTAGCACATTATAATGTGCTATAGGTGTCAGGAGAGCCGGGGAAACTGGTCAGGAGCTGGGAATTTTGCAGAATGCTGAATAACGGTGGTAAGATTAATACGGCCAGTGTTTAGTAGTAGAATTAGGTAAAGGAGTAGGGATTTTTCTATTACGGAGAGTCCCTTTTTGTAAATGTAAATCCGCAGAAGACTCGCAGCTTATTTATACATTTATAGAAACGGGAAGTCCCTACTGATAAACGCTATGTATTTTTGTTATGGTGAATGTATAGTTATTAGTTTAGGACTCGGTGAATCATCTGTCCAGCGCAGCATCTCAACTGCCTCTTAATGTGGCTGCAGGCTAGACAGGTCCTTACTGGGGAATGTTTTGTACACTTGCGTTTCATAGGTCAGTGAGATGTTTGTAGTTTGGCCACCAGTTTGTTGTTTGTTGAGATGGAAACCTAGGCCACGGTTTTGGAGCCTAGTAATATCTTCGGGGCTAATGTTGGCCACACAACATTATCATCATCACCATCATCATTTATTTATATAGCGCCTCTAATTCCGCAGCGCTGTACAGAGAACTCATTCACATCAGTCCCTGCCCCATTGGGGCTTACAGTCTAAATTCCCCAACACATCCACAGACAGACTAGGGTCAATTTTTGATAGCAGCCAATTAACCTACTGGTATGTTTTTGGAGTGTGGGAGGAAACCGGAGCACCCGGAGGAAACCCACGCAAACACAGAACATACAAACTCCACACAGATAAGGCCATTTTCTGGAATTGAACTCATGACCCCAGCACTGTGAGGCAGAAGTGCTAACCACTTCGCCACCGTGCAGCGTGTGTGTGTGTGTGTGTGTGTG
Source organism: Mixophyes fleayi (assembly GCF_038048845.1). Lineage (NCBI taxonomy): Eukaryota > Metazoa > Chordata > Amphibia > Anura > Limnodynastidae > Mixophyes > Mixophyes fleayi. Next base: position 16,560,780 of record NC_134407.1, read on the forward strand.
TGTGCTACAGCCCTGTGTGTGTGCAGTCCTCTTCCAACCACTCTAAACAGCCCCAGATATGGCAGCTCAGCCAGATCTTCTCCAAATTGAGAGTTACCTGCTCCTCTGGTCCTGGCTGTGTACCCCCTATATCAAAGTCATCTGGACATTTCGAAGGGGTGTGCAGCTATGGTGTGGACTCTCATCCTATACCTCAGGGTGAGTAACAAGATCAAACATTGTTTGCCCAGCATCATATTACTTAATCCTGAATATATTATTATTTGCACAAGATCCTTTTCAACATATTTCTAATTAGTACTGTGTATAATTAAACAATGACCTTCTATATAACTCAATATGCTTACTATGTCTCATGGATTCCACTTCCTTCCTCAGTTTGGCCAATATTGTTGTCCATTTTGACAAATATATCTTTCCTCATTGATTACAGGCTCTGGCTAGGCGGGTATACTGGGACTTGTAGTTATACAATAGCCGGTGAGTCAAAGGTTGCCTGAAACAACTCCACTCTTACTTATTCTGATCTTCTGTCAGTCTGTATACGGGAGTGCAGCCTTGGCTGTGTGACCCACCACTATGTGTTACTGTTTCATGAAGCACTGAAAGAGTTAACGGAAAGGCTGCACTAACGCAGAAAATGTAATTACTTATATTCTCATCAACTGGAGGAACGGACAACTAAACAATGTCCGTTGTCTTCCCAGCTCTCCCTGGCTGCAATTTTCACCAGAAATAGTGGTGTTTTAAAAAAAGTAATTAATTACCAGCGTGGTGTATATCTGGAGAAAAACAACATTTTAATTATTATGGCATTAGAGGTAGATTATTAATCTATCAAGGCCCACGGTATGTGATTAGGCACACACGTTTTTTTTAACCCATTGAAGACCAGATCCATTTTTATGGTGTCGCACTACTTTGGTGTTGATGAAAATAACTTTTTAATTTCTTAACCTTTAAAATTAAAGTTGGCTTCTAGGTGGAAAAACAAATCATCCCCAAAAAAATCTCCATAATTCTTCCCACGGGTACTTTTACATACATCGCAAAATCACAGGAAATTACTGTGACATGTAACTGGTTAATTATTGTGTGTATAAGGATATGTATGTATGTGTGTTTATGGAGGCCTAATATGGGAAGGAACAGTCTGAAGCTTCTGTGTAAATTATGTTTACATTTAAAGACCCTGAACAACTCACAGGGACCAACAATATCTCCTTGTCCCCATCGCTGGGACTGCAAAATCGTGATACCCCCAACTTACAATAATGATTATAAGAGTGTTTTGCATTAAGGAAGTTAATTAATAATTCATCACTAAACTGGGTAGAGTTAGGGTGACTTTAATTAGTGCATTTTACCTAACTGATTTATAATCCGTCAGGTCACAGAATCCTCCTTTTGTTCAACTCTGCTTTATACCAGTCCTCACTTGGTGTATTCTTCAAACAGGCAGCAGTATTGTCAATGCCCTTCCCCCTCTTGTCATCCACGTGCACTATGAAGTACAAATGGGAGGGGCATTGACAACACCACTGCCTGTTTGAATAACGCATACTTGCCAACTTTGGAGATCTCTCCTTCGGGAAGGGAGATCTTGCTGCCGCGATCCAAAAATTTGTGAGTCTCTCGGACATTCCGGGAGAGTAGACTACAATGGAACAACGTAAGCAGTAGTAATATACAGCATAGTGGAACTAGACCGTTGTCAGTTTTTAGGGAACCATTAGATCCAGCAACGAGAGCGTCAGTGGTTAGAATATCCCAGGACTCGCCCCAATACTGGACTTTTAGGGGTGTTTTTGTTTTTTTTTGTATGGTGTTTTACTTTTAACCATGCAGCGACTAAATGGGTTGCCTAACTTTAGATTTTAAGTTCTGGATTCTTACAAATGTGTACAGAGAGGAGCTATGGGTTATATCCGCAAGCAAATAAACAAGTCGATCTACTGAACTAAAAATATACTGTAACGCTGCAGGAGGAAACCAGGAAAATTAAATGTATTTAGTAAAAGAAAATTGAAATCCTCTGTCGATGGAATACGCTTTATAGTGAAACCGAACGCTACAGCGTAAATACCTGAACATTTACAAAGAACAGGATCATTGTACTGTAGCTTAGCTTAGTTTCCCACGACTTTAATATTTTTATGGGTCTAGTTATTAAAGGTAGATAAGTCTGGCTGCCCCAGTAAAATTTTCTTACAAAAATTAACTGATAACAGTTAATCTACGCAGAGGAAATCCTATTTTCGGACAAGTCTTACTAAATAAACTCCTAAATGTCACAAAGGTGGTATATTTACTAATCTGCGGGTTTGAAAAAGTGGAGATGTTGCCCATAGCAACCAATCAGATTGTAGCTGTCATTTTGTAGGATGTACTAAATAAATGACAGCTAGAATCTGATTGGTTGCTATAGGCAGCATCTCCACTTTTCCAAACCCACAGTTTAGTAAATATACCCCAAAATGTTTTTTCATGTTCTCTTTCATCATAGCCATTTATCAATCACAAACAGAAATTATTTTATTCCAGACTTCTGTAGTAACAAATCATGATTGTATTTTTGACATTTTAGAACCACCCCTGCAACAATTTAGTCTCTCAAATGATTGACACCATACCAAAAACTAAACTGAGTTTTTATATCTGTCACACTAAACATTTGAATGAAAAAATAATGCTGTTTTTTTTTCACCACAAGCTGATCAACATAAATTGACAGGTTTACAAAAACAAGGTGGAAGTTTGATTTATTTAGACAAGAAAACTATGGAAATCTTGTGTAACTAAAGAATAAAAACACGTTTTAATAACTTTCTCCGCAAAAAAATAAATAAATCTATCCATCAATTGGATAAAGAAAAAATATTTTCCTTTGTAAATAATTTCACGGGGGCTTAAAGAAGGTTTTGTCCAATTCTCAGCATTGTGTCTGCATAGCTAGAACAAGAGGGAGCAGATGGGACTAGCCAGGATAAAAACATCACCAGGGACCATGGGATGCAATGCACAGAAATGTAATAATTATTTTGCTCTGCTGACATTCTAACTGGGCGTAAATCCTCTATTTGTTAACCCTATGGCTACTGATTTTGATTAGGAAACAAGTAATTGCTAATGTCCCTGTTGCAATGTGGTTTGGTTATTTAACATTGAGACACAAGACAACATAAACATACTAGAGGTCATTTGTGATGCTTATTGGGAACACTTCGTAAAACGCGTGGGTTTTGTATTGGTGCAAGTTCTAGGTTCATGGCTCCTCTCCTCCGTCAGGAGTCAACTCTGCAAACTAAAAATGCTCCTCAATATGCAGCGAGACGAAAAGAATCTTTAGAGGTGTACTGTGAAAAAGTATAAATTTTACCCCCCTGTCGCTCTAGTGACTGCTTCCAGTGAAATCTGTTTTCATTTTTTATTTTCTCTTTCTGTTAAGATGATGTACATGGCTTACAGTATATCAATCATGAGAGTGTGGGGACATAGGACTGTCTTTTATTAGAGGTGGAAGCTTTGCATGTGGAGGCATTTTAGTACATATCTCGGAGTGTGCCTGTAAAACGCGTTTTCCATTAAGTGTAGGATGAGACCTGGACTGCACCAAAATTCACATCCTGTGGCGGAGGGTAGGTGGCTGTGCACTCATCTACATAGCAAGGAACATCCCTGAAAGCGTGCCACCTCCACCCTTAATAATCTTACATCATAAACCGTAGGTGCGTTTCTGCACTGCTTCGCAAAATGAGGCACTGTGACACTATTTAAATGCAGGAGGTAAGTCACACTGACATTTTTGTGAGACCCACAGTATGTGAGCTGCCAATGAATGTGAATAATACACTGTTGAAGCCACTGACTGCTGTAGATATTAAGTGATACTATACAGGTCTAGGGAACCGGACATATTTAATAAGAGAATGGAAATTGTTAGACACCAGTCTCATGGTTTAATGGGGTTCCCTGATTGGAATCTGTCACAGCTCAGTGAGTACCATCTCGCCACTAGATAGGAGGATACAGGAGTGTACCCAGGACAACAAAGCCTCCGCCTTACATGCTTTTAGTAGACAACGGAATCTACCCCTATTACTTATGAACTATTCAGAATAAAGTTCTTGTTTTTTATGGGACAAACATCTTCTCTACATTAAAAGGTAAGAACACCCCAGAGTCTCTTATCACACAGATGAATAAAAACCAGACTGCACCCCAGGCTACTTGAGCTACTCCAGTGTTATATAACAGGGAGGGAGCGTTCCCAGAGCTAGAGGCCTTGTGTCTGGTGCAGGTCTGGTTTCAAGGATGGATGTAGCAATTTCCTCCAACACTATATTCCGGTAGCCTTACCATAGGAAAGTGGCGACTAGTGAATACAATAGATATCGATATCCAAGAACTTGGAAACCTACGCGTTTCAGGAGGGCTTCCTCAGGGAAAGATATTCAGCAAATGTTCCGCAGCGCTGTTCACAGCACAAATAGTAGACTAAACAGGGTGAAACGTTACGAACAGTAAACACAAAATACAAAAACTTCAGAGACTCCAGGCAGGCTAATGCAGTAAAGACGGAGCAGTAGAACAGGTATGGAGACAGGAGGGAAGAGGGCCCTGCTCATACGAGCTTACATCCTAAGGGAGGGTAAACAGAACTCAGGCACAAAGGGAGCCAGTTGAAGTATGTGGAAGAGAACAGGGGGGCCGGGAGGAGAGAGGGGAGAACGGGCGGAGGAGATGAGGGGCTAGGTGGAAGGTTGGTAGGCTTTGAGGAACAGGTGAGTTTTAAGTGCCCGTTTGAAGGAACACAGATTGGGAGAAAGACGGATGGAGCGAGGGAGGTCGCTCCAGTGAAGGGGGCCTGCACGGGAGAAGTCTTGGATTCTGGAGTGGGAAGAGGTGATCAGAGTGGAGGAGAGGCAGCGGTCATTGGCCAGCGCAGGGAGCCGGCAGGAATGTGAATGGAGAGGAGGTTAGAGATATAAGGGACAGTAGACTGGGAGAGAGCCTTGTAAGTGATGGTGAGGAGTTTGAAAAGGATTCTGTAGGGGACGGGGAGCCAGTGTAGGGCAAGGCAGAGGAGGAGCGATGAGAAAGGAAGATGAGTCTTGCAGCCGCATTGAGTATAGAGCGGAGGGGGGCAAGATGGAAGTGTGGGAGGCCGGTAAGGAGGAGGTTGCAATAATGCAAGTGACTAGAATGTGACAGTGTTACAATAAAGGCAGTAGGAGAAGTGGCAGTATGACATACCACTGTATACACCTCACTTCTACCACTGTATATATATGTATAATGTAAGTGACTAGAATGTGATAGTGTTACAATGAAGGTAGTAGTAGAAGTGACAGTATGACATACCACTGTATACACCTCCACTTCTACCACTGTATATATATGTATAATGTAAGTGACTGGAATGTGATAGTGTTACAATGAAGGTAGTAGTAGAAGTGGCAGTATGACATACCACTGTATACACCTCACTTCTACCACTGTATATATATGTATAATGTAAGTGACTGGAATGTGATAGTGTTACAATGAGGGCAGTAGTAGAAGTGGCAGTATGACATACCACTGTATACACCTCCACTTCTACCACTGTATATATATGTATAATGTAAGTGACTAGAATGTGATAGTGTTACAATGAAGGTAGTAGTAGAAGTGGCAGTATGACATACCACTGTATACACCTCACTTCTACCACTGTATATATATGTATAATGTAAGTGACTGGAATGTGATAGTGTTACAATGAAGGCAGTAGTAGAAGTGGCAGTATGACATACCACTGTATACACCTCACTTCTACCACTGTATATATATGTATAATGTAAGTGACTGGAATGTGATAGTGTTACAATGAAGGCAGTAGTAGAAGTGGCAGTATGACATACCACTGTATACACCCCACTTCTACCACTGTATATATATGTATAATGTAAGTGACTAGAATGTGATAGTGTTACAATGAGGGCAGTAGTAGAAGTGGCAGTATGACATACCACTGTATACACCCCACTTCTACCACTATATATATATATGTATAATGCAAGTGACTAGAATGTGACAGTGTTACAATAAAGGCAGTAGGAGAAGTGGCAGTATGACATACCACTGTATACACCTCACTTCTACCACTGTATATATATGTATAATGTAAGTGACTAGAATGTGATAGTGTTACAATGAAGGTAGTAGTAGAAGTGACAGTATGACATACCACTGTATACACCTCCACTTCTACCACTGTATATATATGTATAATGTAAGTGACTGGAATGTGATAGTGTTACAATGAAGGTAGTAGTAGAAGTGGCAGTATGACATACCACTGTATACACCTCACTTCTACCACTGTATATATATGTATAATGTAAGTGACTGGAATGTGATAGTGTTACAATGAGGGCAGTAGTAGAAGTGGCAGTATGACATACCACTGTATACACCTCCACTTCTACCACTGTATATATATGTATAATGTAAGTGACTAGAATGTGATAGTGTTACAATGAGGGCAGTAGTAGAAGTGGCAGTATGACATACCACTGTATACACCCCACTTCTACCACTATATATATATATGTATAATGCAAGTGACTAGAATGTGACAGTGTTACAATAAAGGCAGTAGGAGAAGTGGCAGTATGACATACCACTGTATACACCTCACTTCTACCACTGTATATATATGTATAATGTAAGTGACTAGAATGTGATAGTGTTACAATGAAGGTAGTAGTAGAAGTGACAGTATGACATACCACTGTATACACCTCCACTTCTACCACTGTATATATGTATATATATCACATTATAGTAGTCTGTCAGTGAGGTAGGGGCTTCATAGCTACAAGTATACACCAGCAGGTCAATTATGAGGAAAAAAACTAAATGTTTTCTGTGGGGATGAAGAGGGATAGGTGCAATGAGAGACTTATTCACTGGGATATAGAATCCTTTTTATTATTTTTGCAAGCAAGTAGATACAGAACACATTGTTCTTTTATTTCCTGTTAAGTTTCAGTTTTGGTCATAGGACATACCTACACATTCATGATGCATAGTAAAAGTTTGCACTTGCCTACTGAATAAGACACTGATACATGTGATCACTAACTAGACTCAGCTTGCACAAAGCAAATTTGTTTGCTGTGGACTCTCCTTCAGACACAGGAATTATTTCATGTGTTAATGCTGGAGACTCTCCCAGTGCAGCCCCGCAGCAGGGAAACGTTTACATAGAAGGGACTTGTTCAATGCTGGGGGCCGGATGCATATGTAGCCTCCTGAGGTGAAGGAATGCTGTGCAAAGAGAGTTTAATGCCTTTGTCATTTATATCTTTGAAATCTATGTTGGGTGAAAAAAAACATCTTGACTTGAAATGCTTGTTCAAAGGGGGGTATTCAATTAGCCCCAAACTACCACCGCGTCAATGATATTACCGTTGTTACGATAAGTTTAACCCGGGTTTCTGCTCGAGCTCAGGGAGCTGTGAGCGAAAAGCTGGTGTTAAACCTACTGTAATAACGATATTTACGTGCACTATTACTGTAATAACGGTAATAGTGCGCAAGCCGCGTTACTTTTTCAAGTAACGCGGTCAATTGAACACCCCCCAGAGTGTGTGTGTGTGTGTGGGGATGTTTGATAAAAAAACACACCGTGATCTATGCTCAGGGGTATCCATCATCATTACGAACATTATGAACAGTAAACACAAAATACAAGAACTTCAGAGACTCCAGGCAGGCTAATGCAGTAAAGACGAAGCAGTAGAACAGGTATGGAGACAGGAGGCAAGAGGGCCCTGCTCAAACGAGCTTTTATATAGCTATTATATATAGCGCCACTAATTCTGCAGTGCTGTACAGAGAACTAACTTACATGAGTCCCTGCCCCATTGGAGCTTACAGTCTAAATTCCCTATCATACATACAGAGAGAGACTAAGGGTTAATTTGATAGCAGCCAATTAATCTTCTTGTATGTTTTTGGAGTGTGGGAGGAAACCAGAGCACCCAGAGGAAACCCTTGCAAACACGGAGAGAACATACAAACTCCACACAGATAAGGCCATGGTTGGGAATCGAACTCATGACCCCAGTGCTGTGAGGCAGAAGTGCTAACTACTGAGCCACCGTGCTGCCCATGAGAAGTCAGGTGAAGTATTATCTAGATATGAATTATACACATATAATTGAAGTTTCTAACTTGGTGAAAGTTCCATAGATACATGTTGGGTGGGTGGGAAGGGAAGGGGGGGGGATCAGGAGCGGTGGCTTATCTCCCTCCCCTTATTCCTTGACAAAAGCAGGTGCTGGACACATGGCCTGGGGATAGGGTGGTGGTGTGTGACTGACCAATAAGAAGCTACTACTTTACATAATCAACCCCATTTTCCCCAGGTCTATAATCTGGCTCGGTTGTCACACATTCTACCCCTCTAACCTTCCACTTGTCACACATTCTACCCCCTAACCCTCTCCCTGTCACATATTCTACCCCTTTACCCACCCCTTGTCACACATTCTACCCCCTAACCCTCTCCCTGTCACATATTCTACCCCTTTACCCATCCCTTGTCACACATTCTACCCCCTAACCCTCTCCCTGTCACATATTCTACCCCTTTACCCATCCCTTGTCACACATTCTACCCCCTAACCCTCTCCCTGTCACATATTCTACTCCTTTACCCACCCCTTGTCACACATTCTACCCCACTAACCTTTCACTTGTACACATTCTACCCCCAAACCCTTCCCTTGTCAGGCATTCTACCCCCTAACCCCCCTTGTCACACATTCTACCCCCATGACCCCCCATTGTCACACATTCTACCCCCTAACCCTCTCCCTGTCACATATTCTACCCCTTTACCCATCCCTTGTCACACATTCTACCCCCTAACCCTCTCCCGTCACATATTCTACCCCCTTACCCACCCCTTGTCACACATTCTACCCCCTAACCCTCCCCTTGTCACACTTTCTATCCCACTAACCTTTCACTTGTACACATTCTACCCCCAAACCCTTCCCTTGTCAGGCATTCTACCCCTTAACCCCCCTTGTCACACATTCTACCCCATGACCCCCCATTGTCACACATTCTACCCCCTAACCCTCTCCCTGTCACATATTCTATCCCCTTACCCACCCCTTGTCACACATTCTACCCCCTAACCCTCCCCTTGGCACACATTCTACCCTGCTAACCTTTCACTTGTACACATTCTACCCCCAAACCCTTCCCTTGTCACATTCTACCCCATGACCCCCCATTGTCACATATTCTACCGCCCTGACCCTCCCCTTGTCACACATTCTACACCCCTAACCCTCCCGTGTCACACATTCTACCCCCTAACCCCCCTTGTCACACATTCTACCCCCATGACCCCCCATTGTCACATATTCTACCCCCCTGACACTCCCCTTGTCACACATTTTAAACCCCTAACCCTCCCCTTGTCACACATTCTACCCCCTAACCCTCTGTCAGGCGCCGTCCGCACGGCCGCCTGACTGTGTGATCGCGCGTCTGGTTGCTAGGCAACCAGACGCGTCATTTCCGGAGTCTCGGCCGCCTGACCTCTGCAAGACAGCGCGACCCGTTGCTAGGCAACGTGACGCTATAGTGATTCCCGGCGCTGAGGATGACAGCGCTGCAGCGCTGATTCTATTGGAGCACTCCAGTATTTAAACTTTCTCTGGCCCTCCTACCAGTGCCAGAGTATCAGGTCTTCCTGCCTCCAGCGTTTCTGTGTACCAGTTGCTATATTGTTCCTGACCTTCCTCGTGCTGCCTGTGACCCTTTTGACCCGGACCGTTTGACCACCCCTATCTGGATTCTGCCTTGTACTGCGCTCCCTGTAGATTACCGACTCGGCTTGCCTGACCATTCTTCTGGATTTCCCTTTTGTACCTCCTCTACTTGAACGTTGCTGAACCGGCCTGTCTGACACCCCCTTGTATCTCGCTGTGGACTCTAGGAAGGACCGCGACCTGCGTGTCCCTGCAGCGGAGTCCATACTTCCTTGCGGGGGTTCCTGGTGAATACCAGGGGCACGTTAGACTCCGCGCCTTCCTCTGAGTTGCGCCAACAACAGCAGGTACCTTCTACCAGTCATACACCCACTACAGTCGTGACAGTATACTCTGGCCATGACAACGGAGGGGTCTGGTGAACCGTCTGCTCGTGACCTACTCCTGCATTTGGCCCAACGAGTGGAGCAACAAGAAGCAGCCCAAGCGCATCTTCTACAATGTGTCCAAGGGATTGCTACCCGCTTCGATACATTTCAGAATGCTGCACCCGCTACACCAGCCATAACCTCTGCGGCATCCACAGCATCCAGTGTGGTTACGGTCTCTGCAGCGGCCTCCGGTGTACGCATCCCGACACCCGAAAAGTTTGACGGTGATCCCAAGAAGTGCAGGGGCTTTCTGAACCAATGTGCCATCCAATTTGAGTGCAACCCAGGGGCCTTTTCTTCAGAACGCACCAAAGTAGCTTTTCTCATCTCCCTCCTCAGTGGTCAAGCCCTTGCCTGGGCCTCACCTTTATGGGAACAAGGGGGTCCACTTCTTCATAACTCCAACTCTTTCATTGAAGCTTTCAGGAAAGTCTTCGATGATCCCGGAAGAGTTGCTTCTGCAGCTACCAGCTTGTTGAACCTCCGCCAAGGTGACCTGTCCGTAGGGCAATACGCAGTTCAATTCCGAACCCTGGCTTCCGAGTTAAAATGGAATAACGAAGCACTGGTGGCAACCTTTTGGCAAGGTCTGGTGGATCGGATTAAGGATGAGTTAATTTCCAGAGAACTCCCGGCTGAGTTAGATTCTCTCATCTCCATGTGCATAAAGGTGGATTTGCGTTACCAAGAGCGCACGCAGGAACGCTCTCCTGGCAAACGGTTCATACCACGGCTAGCACCCCAGTTCCAAAATCCCATCCTGCCAGTGGACGAACCAATGCAAGTAGGACGCTCTAAATTATCCCTTGAAGAGAGGGAGAGACGCTTCAAACAACGCCTGTGTCTGTATTGTGGAGATCCGGGACACCTGCTAAGAGTTTGTCCCAAGAAACCGGGAAACTCTTCCTCCTAAATGGTGGCGGGGAGGCCGTTTTAGGAGAATCCACAGTTGCTCCCTATTCTAAAGAAAATTCCCCAGAATTTCAGATGGCTGTCATCCTGAGCACCCCCAAGGGTACCTTTTCCACCACGGCCTTTGTGGACTCCGGCTCCTCCGGGAACTTCATTTCGGCGGATCTAGCTTCGCAGCTCCAAATACCTCTGAACCCGTTGCCCCAACCGTTATCTCTGACGGCAGTCGACGGAAGTCGTGTCACTCACGGCTCCATCTCCTCCGTGACTTCTCCTGTTCGGTTGAGGGTAGGAGTACTTCACAGCGAAATTATCCAACTTTTGGTGTTGCCGAGGTCCATTAATCCCCTCATCTTGGGGCTACCGTGGCTGAGAAAACATTCTCCTCAGATGGATTGGGACCACGCTCAAGTTATGTCGTGGGGTGAAGGATGTCGCTTTGAATGTCTGTCTAGAGTCTTGCCTCCTAAATGTCAAGTAATGGCTCATTCCGAGCTAACCCACCTTCCTGAGGCCTATATGGAATTCCAGGATGTATTCAGTAAAGTGGAAGCGGAGATCTTGCCTCCCCATCGTCCCTGGGATTGCGCTATTGTTTTATCTCCTGACCAACCCATCCCCAAAGGGCGGACCTACCCTTTATCTCGTCCAGAGACGTCAGCCATGTCTCAATATATTTCAGAAAACCTGAAACGGGGATTTATCCGCAAATCTACTTCCCCAGCGGGTGCAGGGTTTTTTTTTGTTAAGAAGAAGGATGGGTCTCTTCGGCCTTGTATTGATTATCGTCCTCTCAACCGCATCACTGTCAAAAATCGATATCCACTACCTCTCATCTCCGACCTCTTTGACAAACTCAGTGGATCTCAAATCTTTTCCAAACTAGATCTCCGTGGGGCCTATAATTTGATTCGCATCAAAGAAGGAGACGAATGGAAAACGGCCTTTAACACCAGAGATGGACATTTCGAGTACCTGGTGATGCCCTTCGGCCTCTGCAACGCCCCAGCCATCTTCCAAACCTTCGTTAACGATATCTTTCATGACCTGTTATACACTTCTGTGGTAGTATATCTAGACGATATATTAATATTTTCTAAAGATCTGAAGACTCATCGGGAACAAGTAAAGGAGGTTTTACGTAGACTTCGGGAACATCACCTCTATTGCAAGCTGGAGAAATGTGTGTTTGAGATTAGTCAGGTATCTTTTCTTGGTTTCATCGTGTCGGGTCAAGGTCTTTGTATGGATCCCACCAAGGTGTCAGCTATTCTGGACTGGCCTCAGCCACAAGGCCTTAAAGCTATTCAAAGGTTCATCGGCTTTGCAAACTATTATCGCCAATTTATTCAGGGATTCTCCACCATTATAGCCCCCATTACAGCGTTAACCAGGAAGACTGCCAACCCTAGGGTCTGGTCTTCGGAGGCCATGTCTGCCTTCATAACGTTAAAGAAAGCATTCTCTTCAGCCCCAGTTCTGTCCCAGCCAGATCAAGAACGACCTTTCTTCCTAGAGGTAGATGCATCCTCAGTAGGCATTGGGGCGGTGCTTTTTCAAGAGTCTCCGGCTGGCTCACACAACCCGTGTGGGTTTTTCTCCAGACGATTTCTTCCAAGCGAATGTAATTATGGAATAGGGGACAAGGAATTACTGGCCATCAAGGCGGCTCTGGAGGAGTGGCGACATCTGTTGGAGGGGGCTATATTTCCTGTTACTGTGTTTACCGACCATCGGAATCTAGTGTTCATTCAAGAGGCTCGTTGCCTTAATCCTCGGCAAGCCCGCTGGGCATCCTTCTTTGCTCGATTTGACATGAAGCTCACATTCTGCCCGGGAGCCAAGAATGGACGTGCTGATGCATTATCTCGCTCATTTGACGATTCCGATCGTTTAAGACCATTGGTTCCGCAGCATATTATTGATCCTTCTAATATCGTAGCCCTTACTAGGACCAAAACGTCCTCTCCTCCTCCAGGCCGGTCATTTGTGGAACCCCATCTCCGATTCAAGACCCTGCAGTGGGCTCATTCATCCCGCATTGCCGGCCATGCTGGAATAAAGAAGACAACATCGCTGCTTTGCCGACGCTTCTGGTGGCCTAATGTACGTGCCGATGTTGAGAGATTTATTGCTTCCTGCACTACCTGTGCTCAACACAAAACTTGTAGAAGAGTCCCGGCAGGCCTTCTTCGTCCACTTCCTATCCCCGATGCTCCTTGGGAAAGTGTGGCCATGGATTTTATCACAGACCTACCCCTCAGTGCAGGGTTTACCACTATCTGGGTGGTTATTGATCGATTTTCGAAGATGGCACATTTTATTCCTCTAACTGGACTGCCCACGGCCAGTCGTCTGGCAGATATCTTTATCAAGGAGATATTCAGACTACATGGGTGCCCGAAGGAGATCATTTCGGACCGCGGAGTCCAATTTACATCCCAGTTTTGGAGAACCTTTTGTAAGAGAGTAAACATAGAATTGAAATTCTCTTCGGGATACCATCCGCAAACCAACGGACAGACGGAGCGAATCAATCAGGATCTCGAGACATTCCTCCGCTGTTTTACCTCCGACAACCAGAATAAATGGTCTCAATTCCTTCCTTGGGCGGAGTTCTCCCATAATCAACACATTCATGAGTCTACCGGATTCTCTCCGTTCTTTAGTGTATACGGAAGTCACCCTGTGTTTCCGGATCCTTTTCCAGTGTCCTCTTCACCGGTTCCAGCCGTAGATACTCTTTATCGGGAATTTTCTCTCATTTGGGCTAAGACTAAGACGGCTTTACTCAAGGCTACTCAGCATCACAAGATCTTTGCAGATCGTCATCGGAGGGCCACTCCTCTCTTAAAGGTGGGAGACCAGGTATGGCTATCCACCCGGGACCTAAGACTAAAGGTCCCTTCTATGAAGATGGCTCCTCGATTTATTGGCCCGTACACCATCATGCAAGTCATTAATCCTGTATGCTTCAAATTGAAACTTCCTCCTTCTCTGAGATGTCATAATACTTTTCATGTCTCATTACTACGACCACTGGTACTCAATAAATTCTATCGACCTCCCGGTCGTCCCCCACCAATACAAACCTCTTCTGGAACTGAATTCGAAGTCAGTCGGATCTTGGCTTCTCGCATTCTTCGTGGCAAACAGCAATTTCTGGTCCATTGGAAAGGATTTGGCTCAGAGGAGAGATCATGGGTGGACAAGCAGGACCTTCACGCTCCTAGAATTCTCAAGAAGTTCCTTCAAACAGGAGGAGGAAGAGGAGGGTATACTGTCAGGCGCCGTCCGCACGGCCGCCTGACTGTGTGATCGCGCGTCTGGTTGCTAGGCAACCAGACGCGTCATTTCCGGAGTCTCGGCCGCCTGACCTCTGCAAGACAGCGCGACCCGTTGCTAGGCAACGGGACGCTATAGTGATTCCCGGCGCTGAGGATGACAGCGCTGCAGCGCTGATTCTATTGGAGCACTCCAGTATTTAAACTTTCTCTGGCCCTCCTACCAGTGCCAGAGTATCAGGTCTTCCTGCCTCCAGCGTTTCTGTGTACCAGTTGCTATATTGTTCCTGACCTTCCTCGTGCTGCCTGTGACCCTTTTGACCCGGACCGTTTGACCACCCCTATCTGGATTCTGCCTTGTACTGCGCTCCCTGTAGATTACCGACTCGGCTTGCCTGACCATTCTTCTGGATTTCCCTTTTGTACCTCCTCTACTTGAACGTTGCTGAACCGGCCTGTCTGACACCCCCTTGTATCTCGCTGTGGACTCTAGGAAGGACCACGACCTGCGTGTCCCTGCAGCGGAGTCCATACTTCCTTGCGGGGGTTCCTGGTGAATACCAGGGGCACGTTAGACTCCGCGCCTTCCTCTGAGTTGCGCCAACAACAGCAGGTACCTTCTACCAGTCATACACCCACTACAGTCGTGACACCCTCCCCTTGTCACACATTCTACCCCCTAACCACCCTTGTCACACATTCTACCCCCTAACCCTCCATGTCACAAATTCTACCCCCCTGACCCCTGTTGTCACACATTCTACCCCCCTGAACCACCACTTGTCACACATTCTACCCCCCTGACCCTCCCCTTGTCACACATTCTACCCCCTAACCCTCCCCTTGTCATACATTCTACCCCCCTAACCCTCCTCTTGTCACACAACATTCTATCCCCTAATCCCCCTTGTCACACATTCTACCCCCTAACCCTCCTTGTCACACATTCTACCCCCCTGACCACCCTTGTCACACATTCTACCCCCCTGAACCTCTCCTTGTCCCACATTCTAACCCCCCTAACCCTCCCCTTGTCACACATTCTACCCCCTCACCCTCCCCTTGTCACACATTCTACCCCCTAACCCTCTCCCTGTCACATATTCTACCCCTTTACCCATCCCTTGTCACACATTCTACCCCCTAACCCTCTCTCGTCACATATTCTACCCCCTTACCCACCCCTGTCACACATTCTACCCCCTAACCCTCCCCTTGTCACACTTTCTACCCCACTAACCTTTCACTTGTACACATTCTACCCCCAAACCCTTCCCTTGTCAGGCATTCTACCCCTTAACCCCCGTTGTCACACATTCTACCCCATGACCCCCCATTGTCACACATTCTACCCCCTAACCCTCTCCCTGTCACATATTCTATCCCCTTACCCACCCCTTGTCACACATTCTACCCCCTAACCCTCCCCTTGGCACACATTCTACCCTGCTAACCTTTCACTTGTACACATTCTACCCCCAAACCCTTCCCTTGTCACATTCTACCCCATGACCCCCCATTGTCACATATTCTACCGCCCTGACCCTCCCCTTGTCACACATTCTACACCCCTAACCCTCCCGTGTCACACATTCTACCCCCTAACCCCCCTTGTCACACATTCTACCCCCATGACCCCCCATTGTCACATATTCTACCCCCCTGACACTCCCCTTGTCACACATTTTAAACCCCTAACCCTCCCCTTGTCACACATTCTACCCCCTAACCCTCCCCTTGTCACACATTCTACCCCCTAACCACCCTTGTCACACATTCTACCCCCTAACCCTCCATGTCACAAATTCTACCCCCCTGACCCCTGTTGTCACACATTCTACCCCCCTGAACCACCACTTGTCACACATTCTACCCCCCTGACCCTCCCCTTGTCACACATTCTACCCCCTAACCCTCCCCTTGTCATACATTCTACCCCCCTAACCCTCCCCTTGTCACACAACATTCTATCCCCTAATCCCCCTTGTCACACATTCTACCCCCTAACCCTCCTTGTCACACATTCTACTCCCCTGACCACCCTTGTCACACATTCTACCCCCCTGAACCTCTCCTTGTCCCACATTCTAACCCCCCTAACCCTCCCCTTGTCACACATTCTACCCCCTCACCCTCCCCTTGTCACACATTCTACCCCCTAAACCCCCTTGTCACACATTATACCCACTGACCCTCCCTTTGTCATTTTGTGAACATCCACCCTTTTTCCCGACCTCCAGACACCAAAGCATGATAATAACTGGTGGTGGAGGATAGTGACAACCTCTTAGGGTGTAAGCTCATATGAGCAGGGCCAATCTTCCCTCCTGTCTCCAGACCTGTTCTTCCGCTCCGTCTCTACTGTATTTGCCTGCCTGGAGTTTCTGAAGTACTGGTACTTTGTGTTTATTGTTCTGTACTGTTTTACCCTGTATGGTTTACTGTTTGTACTGTGTACGGCGCTGTGGAAACCTTGTGGCGCCTAACAAATAAACGATAATAATAATAATAATAATAATAATAATAATAATAATAATCAAGGCCAGCCCAAGCAGACTAACACAGGACCTCTGTGTCTATGTCCCACTTTGCCTATTGTACACATTAGAAAGGTGCCAAGCACTATCTTGCCACATTTGGGCTTAAAAAAGCACTGGAAGACAATGAATTCCATAATAATTTGGCAGACTACATTGTCCAACATGTTTATTCCCGGCATGTTATGGTTATTGTTCTTCTGAAGGACAGAGAGGACGGGGATTGGAGTTGTGTCGTGCTCCTTGTTTAGCACACAGAGAAAACAAACTACTGTGGCTTGTTAGTCTTGATCTGTGGTAGGTGGTTCAGTAACATTTATTGGCCTTGTTAGATGACAGATGCTGCTATTCTCACTATTGTTGTATAAAGTCATAATGATCGTGCACTGAGCCGTTCTATTATGAAATGAATGCAGTGTTGTGAAGTTGGTAAGGAGACGATAAATGCTATCATTTTCATGTCATGTTTTCATGATTCAGTGCAGAGACATTTACTAAGAGGTGTGGAGCCATCTGTTGGCGAGCCCGGCAGATTAATGGACGCCAAGAAATCGCTCAATATTATTGTTTTATTTTTATACTGCCAACTGTGTACTCATTGCTTTGCCAGGTTATGCGGTAAATCTAGTGCTGTACCAGCACAATATTCACTCCTGTGCTTCAGATAATGGGCTCATGAAGTTGGTGGTCTGTGAAAAATAAGTAAAATGATTTTATTCACCAGAGAAATGCTTGATATTTAGCGATCTTGCTTACAAGGTGTTTTACTAGGCATCAAAAGCAATTATGTCTGTTATTTACTTTAATATACAAGGTGCAAAATATGAAGTCTATAAAAATGTACCGAGTGACTAACTCACAGTACGGTAAAAGCAAAACTTTTAGAGTAGTTGGAGTTGAACACAAGTGCATTTGTGCATCGTACATTTGCGTGTCACATAAAACGTGTTGCACTGCTGGTGACAGTAAAGGAGCAAGTTACACATCTTAGTGTTGGTTACATGTATATTTGACATTTGTTCCCTATAAATTCTGCACCTACACAAGGCAGATGCAGTTTTAAAGTTGATGATGATCATCATGATTACCCAATTGCTCATGACGCATCTATACAGAAGGGTTACATGTATGTTAAGATACACATACCTCCGAACATTGATGTGTGCAGAATTGGCACAATAAG
Organism: Mixophyes fleayi; assembly: GCF_038048845.1. Lineage (NCBI taxonomy): Eukaryota > Metazoa > Chordata > Amphibia > Anura > Limnodynastidae > Mixophyes > Mixophyes fleayi. The sequence goes on from NC_134407.1 coordinate 16,578,909, forward strand.
CCCTGCCCCATCCACCCTAACCCTGCCCCAATTCAACAAAAATTCTTTGGGCTAGGTTTACTAAGCTGCGGGTTTGAAAAAGTGGGGATGTTGCCTATAGCAACCAATCAGATTCTAGCTTTCATTTATTTAGTGCTTTCTACAAAATGAAAGCTAGAATCTGATTGGTTGCTATAGGCAACATCCCCACTTTTTCAAACCCGCAGCTTAGTAAATCTAGCCCTTTGTGTTTGAATCCCAATTTTAGATAATGCATTACCTGTGGCTAGAGCTAGAACTAGAATTAATGTTAAATATTATATTGTAATAATCACTGTGTTGAAAGCTATCCTGTTTGTAAGAGAGTGGACGGTCCTCATGACTGAAATGAACTGGGCATGAGTATAAAGGCCTTTCCAGTCTGCTCAAACATCCACTAGGATTGGTGCAGTATTTCAAGTGCTTAGTCAAATTTATGGCCGAGGTGGAGACTGGTCTTGGCTCTATATGAAGAGCACATGATGATTTATTCTGTGTACATTCTTGTGTTCCATCTGGGTGTGTCAGCAGTACCACTTTGTTTAACAGTCCTTGTAAGGAATATTTATGAGCAATAAACACTGCTCTTCCTATATGATCCTGCTAGATGCTTATTATCTACTGAAATCATGTGACCTACAGATAACAACTAAGGCTGGGTACACACTACAGAAAACTTTTCTCTATGCGATATCGTTAACGATTTTACCAACGTCTGAAAGTCCCGATCAGCATGCTGATTCATGTAATCTCAACGTGTGCTTTGCTAAATGACATGAGTCTAAACCTATGCAAGTGTCAATAATTTTTTGAAATTAGCCAGATCCAGGGATAGATAAGCATCTCTGAGGAGTTTTTTGTATGCAGAGAATATGGACCTGACCAGCCAAGCAGAACTAGCAGAGGTGAGAACTCCTGTGGTTCTGTGAACATTCCAGATCCCAGGACATCCATAACTCACTTCGGAAAGCTCAGTGTTATTTTGGGAATCAATCTGACCTAATTGAAAATGTAATTCCTAAGGGGGAAGGGGATGAAGAGCCTGTAGGAAGGGTTTAAAATCTTCTGCTTTAGACATTACAGAGTGCATTTTCATAAGGGGGTCTATCAAGACTGAAATGTCATATTTATCTCATATGTGTTCCCTCACACACGCCAAGTCTTAACTAGTAAGTAGTGACTGGTTTTATTTCCTATTTTATTTTCTAAAACTTATTTGTGCAACTTACTGTATGGCTAGTTATTCACTTTTTGTAACTAAGCCTTGGAAGCATATTTCAGATTAAATACATTTAATCTAGTTTATTTTCCGTGAAGTTACGAAGCCCAGGGAGGCTCATGCTACATGTGTATATGATTTAAATGTGAAACATTAATAAGCGGTTTTGGTGAAAGTAAGGACACCATAATAAATCCTTTGTGCTGGCAGAAAAGGTGTATTCATTGCTAAGTGACTAAGGTGACGACAGTCACTGCCAGCTGTTCAGATTGCCGTATCTGAGACAAGCTGGGCGTTTGTGACAAGGCTGAACTGTCGTTTATCGTGTGATTGGGACGATAATCTGATGAAACACCATTTAACCCTTGGCTGGGCAATAATTTATACCATCATTGTTAATTCTGCCTATCCAATGTTAAACCTTCCACACTTTAACTTGCAAACTTGTCAGCTCTCTCTAACTAGGTAGAGCTATGTCTCTGGTTGTCTATTATGATGTCTTTGTTTTTCTGCATTAACCGATTACACTGTATCACTTCTTTTGTTCAATGTGCTAAAAAAAAAGCTTAAAATATCCATTCCTTTTCGGTATGATCCAGAAATGACAGTTTATTGAAATAATCGATTAAATACAATAAAAGAGTTAGACTCACGAGTGATCGTGCCGTTTTAGGAATGTGTCCTTTCGTATTTGTGTGTAGTGTTCTGTAAGTGACAGGTTCATTCACCAGTGGCCGAATGTCTCTGGCAGAAAGACCGTGCCTGGAAATTGTATCTGAATATTGGCAAGTATTTATTTAGCTGGGAGCAAGCTTTGCATTGTCACATCGTGGGCTCTGGGTCCGTTGCTACAGCTGCATAATTGCATTACGCAGTAATTCCTTCTGGTCTCATGTAGAAAAGTGTAATGGCTTATTTTTTATGTAACAGATGAAAATGGATTGTTGAGAGGAAGGCGGAGAGATGGATGAGCGGTAAATAGCTGAGTTATGAGCCAATTGCTCTATACTGCTGTGGTTCCACCCAGCATTAATCCTTATTACCAATCTTTCTCTCCAACTAGCGTAGAATAGGATTTGAGATGCAACTTCACTTTGATGTAAGATGTTTTCTGGTGTTTAATGGAGTGAAGTGTCTTTGGAGAGACGCCTGCACTTTCTCTCCGCTACTTTCCCTTGTGCCTCACTCTGAAATGGGTTTGCAGGAAATGGATGTTTAATGTATGAATGAATAGCTGTCCATAAGTTATCAGAGGGGGGGAAGGGGGGTGACTGCATCGCTCATGTGCAGAGCATTAGTGATACCAGCTGGGACTTGGGAAGTGTTTGAGCCAATGGTGAATGTAAGAGACCACGGGGAGTGATAAGTAATGGATGCATGGCTGTCATTACATCCCAATGACAAACTCTGTATAGGATCCACCACATCGTCTTCTGTACAGCTCTACACACTCCACTTTCTTGCTGATACTCTGCAATCCATCTGAAATTCTAACTTTGGGCCTGATTCACTGAGAAAAGTAAGAGGGAAAAAAGAAGTAAGTTTTCTCCTGGACAAAACCATGTTACAATGCAAGGGGTTAAATACTGGCTGTTTTTCATGTAGCACACAAAGAGTTGATGGCTTTGTTTTTACATTGACATTTAAAATTGATCTACCACATGCCCTACCCCAACTATAAATCTGTCCCCACATTTTAAATTTGCCTCCCACTCCAATGCAGCATGGTTTTGCCAAGGTGCAGTTACTCTTTTTATCTGCTTTGCTTTCCTTAATGAATCAGTCCCTTTGAGGTAAATGTATTAAGCTGAGAGTTTTCCGGTGGGTTTGAAAAACCAATCAGATTCTAGCTATCATCTATTTTGTGCATTCTACAAAATGAAAGCTAGAATCTGATTGGTTGCTATAGGCAACATCTCCACTTTTCAAACCCGCCAGAAAAGCTTGATACATTTACCCCCTGATCTCTTCTTTCCTGTCCTCTAAAAGAGTCCGATAGTGAGATATTTTATATTTTGCATTAGAACCTACCTGGAGGATGCGATATCCATAAGGAGGTGAAGCCTCCCGTCATCGTATGGCAGTACTAGCTTGGAGGAGACGAGGGACTGGCCTATCGTGGAAGTCTACTTAGCAAGGAAAACGCATCTTCCACCAGATTCTGTCTGTGTGAGACCGTTGAGCCCGGCCTCTTTTTTGCATAGGATTGTGGGAGTTTGCCAGCGGGAGGATTAAAGCCGTGGATTTTTTTTCATCGCATTTGATTCTTGTCTTACACTACAAGACTGGATTAAAAAAGGGCCCAAAACCAGATTTCAGGATCCTTCATATGGGTCTTTGAGATGCTTTTCTTAACTTAGCCCTATCCTTTCTCTCTTAGATGTTCTCATACTGCAGAATCCCCTAGATAAAAAAAACAAAAGGTCCTTGCGTGGAAAGTCTCCCTGGTGGATATTTTTGGAAATTATGTACAAATTGTATGAACAACAAGAGCCACCTCCTCAAATGGCGAAGCTGATTTAAATGGATGAAAGTTGCATTCACTAACACATTTGTGACCCAGGGAGATCTTCACCAGTCAAGGCCTAAGAGATCTCAACACCGATATGATAGATGGTTAGATTTAATATATCTATAAATTGTGGAAGATTGAACAGGCAATGGAAAAATAGATACTGCCGGAACTGACTAAGAAAGAGCAGCAGATGTTTCCGTTTCACAAAGCCATCAAAGACATTATAATTGAAGAATGGGAGCATTCTGATAGACGTCAGTCGAATACAACAACTTGTATGTATCCATTTGCTCCAGAGGAAACCAGACTGTGGGATATGCCTTAAGATATGAAGAGAACCTTAAGGATGGAGTGAAAAGAAGTGAACAAGAAAGGGCAATCAAATTCATTTGGGAACCTTGGGTAGTCTCAATAAGACCTTCTGCCAGGGTAATGGCACTTGCGATGGTAACCAGTCAAGTTTTATGGTTGCATTCATGGATGGTAGATACCCACTCCAAGAATTAGTTGGTATTATTTTGTTTGAAATGAGATACTTCTTTGAAGAAAACCTGGATTCCTTCATTTTAAAATTGGAGGTGGCTCAGTGCAGTTATCACAGGATGAGCCCAGCAGAAGAGCTTACTCAAGACCTCTGGCCAGGGTTAGCCCCCACAAAGACTACAGAGAGACAGACAATACAGACCTGGGGAAATTTAGGCTCCAAGTTCAAGTGGAAACTTCAAGAGAGAGGCATCCCATGGTTTTTCCAGACTTTCTTCCCAATGATGCTTAAGAGGTTAATGTTTCTGGGGATATAAAGGTAGGAGGCAGGTTCACCATGTTTTCAGAAGGATGGATCTTATCAAACTACAGGCAGATGGGTTTTTACAACTGTCAAGAGAAGGTGTGCAATGGTGTGCAATTTCTGTGAGGATCCACTGCAAAACCACCTACTGACAACAAGTGGGAGTGCATCAACACGGACAACTGCATGTACTTTGTCAAGTCAATCACGACTAACAGACCATGGGCAGCACGGTGGCTAAGGGGTTAGCACTTCTGTCTCACAGTATTGGGGTCATGAGTTCAATTCTCGAACATGGCCTTATCTGTGTGGAGTTTGCATGGGTTTCCTCCGGGTGCTCTGATTTCCTCCCACACTCCAAAAATATACTGGTATTGTAATTGGCTGCTATTATATTGACCCTAGTATCTCTCCCTGTCTGTGTGTATGCTAGGGGATTTAGACTGTAAGCCCCAATGGGCCAGGGACTGATGTGAGTTGTCTGTACAGCGCTGTGGAATTAGTGGCGCCATATGAATAGCTGATGATGATTACCTCACCTATATGCAACCTTATAAGGACATCACATTTTCTCCTTGATGCAGTGTGCAGCAGCTGTGAAAATTTGACCCTCACAAGGTGTCCTCTTTTGTGTCCTGACTCAAGTGGAAGGGAGGATTAACCCTTTGATATCCGTTGCTCTGAAGGACATCAAGGACATATAATTGACAATATATATATATTTTTTAATAACATTGTATATTTTTATTAATACTGTATGCTTTTAAATGTACATTTTTATATAGTGTATGATATAGTTGGTATGTATATGTTTGGTTATTGAAATCCAACTATAGTTCTGTGACACATCTCAATTGTTTTATGTTACAGTGTATGTCTCATATATATTGCACTTTATGCACCTTCATATGGAGCAATAATCACCTTCATATGGAAGGTTTTGTTTGAATTAATAATACATATCACTTGGTTATACATCACCTTAATATCATTAGTATTATTGCCCCAGTTTTGCCATATATTATATTAAAGTATACATGTCTTAAAGATTTGGTACTTATAGCACTATTGGTACTCCATATATACTATATGGGAGGTACCATACTAACTTCACTTATAGATTATAGAGTGTATCACATCAGATAATCTAGTCACTATGAGGCTGGATATATGGATTTTTCTAGGTAGGTTACATCTTTTTCTAATGTCTTGAATATCGTTGTATGCTTGTTTTACATAGTTTTCTCCGGTATACGGAGTGTCTGTTTTGTCCTTTTTCAATAAAGTTATTGTCGCGCATGCGCGGAGACTGGCGGCCTCTGCGCACGCGCCAAGATGGCACGGCCGTTTGCTATATAAACGGCACTATGGATGTGTTATGTTATATGCTGTTGCTTCTGAGGAAGTCCCGTTGCACCGGGACGAAACGCATTGAGCGGTGACATCTACCAGTGCTATTGTGGTTACCTCATGTGAGTCACTATTGCGCTATTCAATTTTAAATAAATTGATTATATTTTTTACATTGCATTTTTTCTGTTCAATCTTGTTCATTTCCGCTACTGGATGGGGTTGTGACAGAGGAATGGCTTGATCTTTTACATGGTCCAAGGAAATTCATGGTCTTTTGACTATCTGGTACGCAGTTTTTATTTACCTAGGGTTGCATGTTGCACATGTGTGCTTCACCTTTGGGTTTGCTACCTATTTTTACACTTTGTCTCCTAGTGGAGGACTATCTCTGGGTTCTGGTGCAGTTTTTATACATAACAATACTGCACTATGTTATTTTTTGTTCTGTTTTTCTACATTGTCGTTATGTCTGATGGAGATTGAGAGGGATTGAGAGGAAACCTCCATATGATCTATACTTCTTGAATACATCCTTACGGTACGCAGTTATTACATCTTCCCAACACCATATTTGTGATAATACACATTGGGGCGCCCTACTTGTTTTTTCTGTTGCAATATATATATATATATATATATATATATATATATATATATATATATATATATATATATATATATATTTATATATATATATAAATATATATATATATATATATATAAAATCAAATCATTCATTATCTGTAATAGTAATTTAAATACAGCTCTGATTTAATCTCCCCTATGACATGAAAAACTGACAAAATATTTTCCATATAGAGGATTGTAAAATGACAAGTAACTTTAATACTACAATACCCCACCATGCCTTCTCTAAAATAATTTGTTTCCCCCCAGCAACTTTTTCCGAAATAATTTGTACTATTGAAATTAACGAGTTTAAAATCCAATAAAACACACAAATGTGGCTGTAGGTGGCGCTGTTGTACATAGTCTAGAAAGCTGACCACCCTATAGACTAATAGCAAAAGTTGCAAATGATGCATTTACCTATGGCAATTATTTTAAATAGGAGGGAGTGCGCTGCAACACATTAGTGGCTCTTGCGTAATCCCAAAAAAGAAAAATCGAGGGGGGGGAAAAAAAAAATAGTATGCATAAAATAAAATAATCAATTAAACCTCAACAATTTAAAACTCATTAAAAGATAACTAAAACCCAACAGTCTTATACCACTTTCCATGCTGACAAACGAGGACTGTGTGTGTGAACATAGCCTAAAAAGTGTCCAGTTTAAATGGTCCGTCATGGCTGGCAGACATCTGTAGTGCTTGGGTCTAAATATAGATTTCGTGCTCAGCTCTACATAAATGGTGTTCTGTACTTCCCACAAATGTCCCTTTTTCAGTTTCCCCAGCAATTCTGGCAGGGTGCGGCTCAACGGCTATATCTGGGCTTTGGCAAGGAGAGAAATGAATGAAAACGTCTGTTATAGGACACAAGGAGCCTGTTCTAGTGGATTGTGAATTCCTGACATGTTCTGCATTTTAGTCTGGATGTTAGAGACAAACGAGCAGCTAAATGACTAATGGAAAATCCTATAGGAAAGAAACAATTACAGTCATTCTGCTTTAAATTAACTTCCTGGTGCTACTCAAGTTTGTTGGACAATTATTAGAATTTATCCTCCAGACACAAAACAAAACACAACAATGTGTTGAACAGTCAGTCCGGATAGGCTGCATCCATTTATACATTACTAGTCTTTTGTGTAAATTTGTGTTTCCAATGCTGTACACATTAAAGTGGATCTGTATTGATTATATAAATACATGTTGGTTGCTTAAGAAAATACTTTTTTTGTTTAATTTTAAAGAGCAAATAGACCCACTACCGCACATTAACCAGTTGACCTATGTGGAGAGAGGGATTTCTCTAACTGAGTCAACAGAGTGTGGATGACAGGCTTTCTGATGGGGATTGGAGAAGTTATATATCATCATCATCTATTTATATAACGACACTAATTCCACAGGGCAATACTCACTTACATCAGTCCCTGCCCCATTGGAGATTACAGTCTAAATTCCCTATTATGTTAAATATTAGGGAATTAAGGACCAAGACCAATTTAATAGCAGACAATTAACCTACCAGTATGTTTTTAGAGAGTGGGAGGAAACCAGAGCACAGGGAGGAACATACAAACTCCACACAGATAAGGCCGTTGGCAGGAATTGAACTCATGACCCCGGAGCTCTGAGGCAGAAGTTCTGACCACTGAGCCACCATGCTGCCCAGGTAAGGCCAAGACCAGGGATGTTGCAGCATTTCAAATTCTTCATATCACTTTGTGGGTTGAGCCAACATTCAATATTATCCATCTTCCACTGAGGTGCTCTGTATGTTGTATTTTTTAATGTTTTATGGGTAATAGGAAACCACGCCCACATTAGATAAACCACACCCATTTGCTTTTATTGTCTTGCCCATTATTCCATTGCAGCGCTCTGGTAGAAGAGTCTGGGACACTTACTTGTTGTCCCATAGGTCAAACGTTACCAGCCTTCCCCTGAATACACAGAGCTAGAATGTTATACATATTGCTCCAGATTATCGCCATACACGGAGGTCTAATGTAAGGCGCTGCAGAGTATGCGGGCGCCATATAAATAAATGTTACTGAATAAAACTGCACTCGAGAGTTTCACGTATATATCAATGCACAGTGATGTTATTATTATGTAACCCCCTGTCACTGTGTTTGGTGTGAGGTGTGAAGGGTACACAGTGCACCTCCTTCTCCAGCCCTGGCTAGCTGATGGGCATGGGTGTAACTCACCAGGGGGTCCCTGCACATACAGGTGTTTCTTTGTAAGTAGTGGGACACAGGTGATGTCACTTTGTGGTGCAGGGCAATAAGAGTCACAATAATTTGGGCGCCAGATCATCTCAATGACAAACTGAACTCTTTATTTACACTCCTCGTCCTCCAGCACGATAATCATATAGGTTGCAGCAATACAGAAAAATATATATATACAGCTCCTTACTCTCTCCAGCACAGTTCAGGTGTTATCACAGTTACACAACTACTCACAGTTCAGCATCTGTTTCCAGTACACACAGGCAGGAATCACAGGATGACTTACCTCCAGCGCACACTTATAGCTCTGACCCCTTTTTCTGTGTAGCTCACAGCTCTGCAAGCAGGGGTAACATCCATGGGGCTATAACTCCCTTCACTAGTGTTCTCTCTGCCCCGCTCTGGGTTTCCCACATCTCCACAACTGCCTCTCTTTTCTACAACCCTCTCTCCAGGGGTCTCTGCTCCTACATCCCTTAGTGTCTGCATGCTGCCACTTGCAGCAATCCCTCCCCCTTTACTCCAGGGGTCTCTGCTCCTACATCCCTTAGTGTCTGCATGCTGCCACTTGCAGCAATCCCTCCCCCTTTACTCCAGGGGTCTCTGCTCCTACATCCCTTAGTGTCTGCATGCTGCCACTTGCAGCAATCCCTCCCCCTTTACTCCAGGGATCTCTGCTCCTACATCCCTTAGTGTCTGCATGCTGCCACTTGCAGCAATCCCTCCCCCTTTACTCCAGGGGTCTCTGCTCCTACATCCCTTAGTGTCTGCATGCTGCCACTTGCAGCAATCCCCCCCCCTTTACTCCAGGGATCTCTGCTCCTACATCCCTTAGTGTCTGCATGCTGCCACTTGCAGCAATCCCCCCCTTTACTCCAGGGGTCTCTGCTCCTACATCCCTTAGTGTCTGCATGCTGCCACTTGCAGCAATCCCTCCCCCTTTACTCCAGGGGTCTCTGCTCCTACATCCCTTAGTGTCTGCATGCTGCCACTTGCAGCAATCCCTCCCCCTTTACGCCAGGGATCTCTGCTCCTACATCCCTTAGTGTCTGCATGCTGCCACTTGCAGCAATCCCTCCCCCTTTACTCCAGGGGTCTCTGCTCCTACATCCCTTAGTGTCTGCATGCTGCCACTTGCAGCAATCCCTCCCCCTTTACTCCAGGGATCTCTGCTCCTACATCCCTTAATGTCTGCATGCTGCCACTTGCAGCAATCCCTCCCCCTTTACTCCAGGGGTCTCTGCTCCTACATCCCTTAGTGTCTGCATGCTGCCACTTGCAGCAATCCCCCCCTTTACTCCAGGGGTCTCTGCTCCTACATCCCTTAGTGTCTGCATGCTGCCACTTGCAGCAATCCCTCCCCCTTTACTCCAGGGATCTCTGCTCCTACATCCCTTAGTGTCTGCATGCTGCCACTTGCAGCAATCCCCCCCCCTTTACTCCAGGGATCTCTGCTCCTACATCCCTTAGTGTCTGCATGCTGCCACTTGCAGCAATCCCCCCCTTTACTCCAGGGGTCTCTGCTCCTACATCCCTTAGTGTCTGCATGCTGCCACTTGCAGCAATCCCTCCCCCTTTACTCCAGGGGTCTCTGCTCCTACATCCCTTAGTGTCTGCATGCTGCCACTTGCAGCAATCCCCCCCCTTTACTCCAGGGATCTCTGCTCCTACATCCCTTAGTGTCTGCATGCTGCCACTTGCAGCAATCCCTCCCCCTTTACTCCAGGGGTCTTTGCTCCTACATCCCTTAGTGTCTGCATGCTGCCACTTGCAGCAATCCCCCCCCTTTACTCCAGGGGTCTCTGCTCTGGGGACTCTCTCCGTAGTCAGGGCACACATTCCTTGCCCTTGCACAGCCTTCGTGCTTGCGTTCCCAGGCAATGCCAAAGGAGCCTGGGAGGTCTCCAGCTTCACACTTCACCTCTCTCCTCTGTCTCTCTCAGTCCCTCCTACTTTCTCCACCTTCTCTTTTTCTCCCCTTTATACAGCCCATCCTTCTTCTCAGCCACTAGCAGACTGTGCTGGGTTGTCACCATAGGAACCCACCTAAGTCACTAGGTGCATGGTTCCTTAAACCGCCACTTGGGGGCATTACAATTAGAGATGCTCAGGCTCGGTTCCTCAAGAACCGAACACACCCGAACTTAGGGGATCTGAGTACGGAGCTGAGTCGGCTCGGTACTGTCGCGCACCCTTGGAATTGAAAACGAGGCAAAATGTCATTGTTACATTGTTGGATCTCGGATCTCGTAAGTTTTGAATTCCTTTATAAGATCCAACATGGCGGGGGTGGAGGGAGGGCGGACACCCATTTATCTTTTCTGCCACTGCTGTGTACCAATGTGTCCTAGATGTGCTAGGAACTGCCGTGTGTTTGTGTCATTGCTCTGTCGCTTACCATCCAGCCAGGTCGCTGCAGTATTTGTCCGAAAGTGTATGAAAATAATATTGTGACCTGTGAGGTGGTCAAAATTGACTTCAAATGACTTGAAATTAGTGTTATTGAGGTTAATAATAATGTAGGAACAAAAAAGAGCAAAATTATGTGATTTTAGCATATTTTAGGATTTTTTCTAAAAAAAATACAGAACCAAAACCAAAACACAAAGCTAATCCAGATCCAAAACCAAAACCAGTTCACGGGGGTCAGTGAGCATCTCTAGTTACAATTATTATTATTATTATTATTATTATTATTATTATTACTTATAAGGTACATAGGGTCCACAGAGTATAATATATAATATAAAATATATAAATATATAAACAGTTCCATCAGCAATTTGTTAATTGAAGTGATCCAAGTGTCTGATCCACTGATTTTGCTTGGAAGGTGTTATGCCCTAGAATGAAGATTAAGACAGAATCTCTTTTACAGAAAACCTGTCAACATGATCATCCCCACAACTGGCATTTTTTCCTGGGTTTGAATGTAAAAGTGTAACCTGAGTTACTAATACCCTTTGTCCATCTAAATACCTACATTAATTAGTAAGCTATGGCACTGGTGAGAGGGAAAATAATCTGATGGGAAAAATGAACATTGAGGCTTCAGGTAATGTTATACCATACTATACTATATAGCATGGTATGGAAACTGCTATTAGATGATAGCCGGTACACTGAAGCACTGGTCAGAAACATAATTGGGTAAGATCAGTGTGTGCTGCGGATCAGGTAACCAGTAAGCCACAGCGCTGGTAAGGAATATTACTTTAGATGCATCAGGCACCATTGGACTATACCTTACAGACTGTAAAGAAGAACATTCTATATAGCAGAGATGCGCAAAGTTGCAGCGACGATTCACGCAAATTGAGTTTTGCAGTTGTAATGGCCGATTCACAGAGCTGCGCCTGTACATTTCACTACAAGTGTCACCTGTGCTTTGCCATTCCGTGGAATGAGATTTCGCATTTTTCCGCAGTCGTCATCATCATCATCATCATCATTATCATCATTTATTTATATAGCGCCAACATATTCCGTAACGCTTTACAATTGGGGACAAACACAGTAAAGTAATAAACAAACTGGGTAAAACAGACAAAGAGGTGAGAAGGCCCTGCTCGCAAGCTTACAGTCTATGGCAGTCTATAAATGAAGCCGGGATGATGATGATGACGATGATGTAATCATGGAAATGTTAAGGTGATAGAAAGGAGTGGTTGAAAAACCTACTGGTCCGCCATGTCTGTTCAGCCGCTGCACCCAGAGAGGTCAACCGTCATTGCTGCTGGCATCTCTGTTCCTTCTCTGGTGATCTCGGTGGTGGCAGCAGATGAAGCCACAACTAATACGAACTATTGGGAACAAGTGCCCGGGCTCTGTGGCATATAACTACTCTAAGCTGATAGCCGCAAGAGTGCCAGGTAGTAGAAGTGGTGTAGGACAGCCATGGTTGGCTTCACTTTCCTCCGCGGCTACTTATTCCAACCATATTACACCACCGGTAGCTGCCCAGAAATGCCAGTCGCCTATGGTGGCTTTTATATTGAAGTCAGATAATGCTTCTTTATTCTAGCCGCCACACACACTTTCTCCACCATTAGCCTAAATTGTCATTTCGCTACATTATTTATCAGTTGTTCCCCAAGCTTCTTAGATTGTAAGCTCATTTGGGCAGGATCATCATCATCATCTATTCATATAGCGCCACTGCTTCTGCAGCGCTGTACAGAGAACTCATTCACATCAGTCCCTGCCCCATTGGAGCTTACAGTCTAAATTCCCTAACACACAAACACAGAGAAAGACTAGGGTCAATTTGATAGCAGCCAATTAACCTACTGGTATGTTTTTGGAGTGTGGGAGGAAACCGGAGCACCCAAAGGAAACCCACGTAAACACGGGGAGAACATACAAACTCCACACAGATAAGACCATCGTTGGGAATTGAACTCATGACCCCTAGCGCTGTGAGGCAGAAGTGCTAACCACTGAGCCACCGTGCTGCCCAGGATTATGTTTACCTCCTGTTTCTCGTCTTCGTATGTTATGTCTTTGTATCATGATCCCCCTCAATGTACAGCGTTGAGTAATATGTTGGCGCTTTATAAATAAAGGAGAATAATAATAATATTTAAGACAATTTATTCTTCTCTGTCTTGTTGGTTATAACAAAGGAGGAAAAAGATTTGCTTCCTTATTATTTCCTAGTGGGCAATTCAATTAGAAGCACATTTTTCGTTTGTACCTCACATGTTATGTTTCTGCTCACAGGGAGGGGGGAGCAATTCAACTGCGATCATTTCCACAGGTGGAAATATAATTTATTCATTTTTGTTCGCACCTCCTTAGGGGGTGAGAGGTTTGTACATTTATCATTGTAATCTAGAAGGGGAAGAAGATGGTACAGAACGTCTAATAAAATCCTCCATAAAAATGTGTTAAAATGTTTTTAACGGCATGCTGAGTCTATCATATGCCAATGTTGGGTAGAAATAAGGAATCAAATTTATTCCAGTAAAGTGTGGTACCTGGCATAATGATTTTAATTAGACAATTCTACCTTTATCATTTTTATTATTGTGATTATGAGTGGAATTACCCTGTAATACTTTTAACAAATACACCCCTTTAACCCTCATCCTAAATCTGCAACTACCTCAATCACTGATCCGTGGCTTAATAAATACCTAACCAACTCTCTACAGTGATCAGTGCAAACTGGTCTCTTCTCCAATCCTCACATTGTAATACTATAATACAAATTTAAACTTTATAGACTTATATTTTTTTCACAATTGTCCTACTCTCGGACCTGATTTATTAAGGCTCTTAAATTAAGAAGTATCTTATTTAAGTCTCCTGGACAAAACCATGTTACAATGCAAGGGGCGCAAATTAGTATTCTGTTTTGCACATAAGTTAAATACTGACTGTTTTTTCATGTAGCACATAAATATCAACTTTACATTTCAGTGTACAAATAAGCTATCAAGTATTTGTGTGCTACATGAAAAAACAGTCAGTATTTAACTTATGTGCAAAACAGAAAACTAATTTTCACCCCTTGCATTGTAACATGGTTTTGTCCAGGAGACTGATATAAGATACTTCTTAATTTAAGATCCTTAATGAATCAGGCCCCTCGTGAGTAAACGTCATAGATCTACTTTTTGGGTACAGTTGAAATAAACTATAAATTTATATTGTTTTCAAAAAAATGTCAGCAATGCTGGGGGGTGTTTTTTGTAGAAATTATTTGTCTTCAGACAAATTGGGGACAATAGGGGAAAAGCATTATTTCAAGAGTGGGGTTTCCAAATGGTTGCAAGGGAAATCTTGTTCAGCCGATACCGTATTTGTACCCCCGCAATACCTGTTCTGTTATCGCCATCTCAGAATGTCGTTAACAGATTAATATCATTTGAAGATGTTTTATTCTTTGAATTTTGCTTTCATTTATTTCTACAATGTTCGAGCTGAAAGCCCAATATAGTTATTATGCTGTAAGTAGGAGTTTTACACCTGTAATCTATACTAACAGCCGCTCACCTTTCCCCAGAGAGGCCGCTGTCCGTGTTGCGGGGTGTAAGGACCTCATCTCTGCTTGTTGCGCTCAGGCTCCGTCACATGGTCTGGATGACACCATGCACGCGCCCCACTCTTTCTCACTGAACTCTCCACCACCGTAGCCGGCTTCAGCGTACGGCGCAGGTGCTTATTTTGGGATGTCCAGATTTGAGGGCGTTCTGGGCAACAGGAAACTCCATCTAAGTGCGCAAAGGTTTGCTGAGAGGGCAAAACGAGTCACAGACAAACGCAGTAGACACAAACATTGGGGCAGAGACAGGAGTAGAGGTGGTGGCAGGTTCTGCTCTGTTTAATAGCTACGCGCTGCCTTCTGTATGATAATAAGCAGTGCCTGCGCAGTGCAGAGAATTTTTGGGCCCTGGCAGTGGCGCACGCAGGGGGGGTTTCTGGGTCTCCAGAAACCCCTCCCCTCCGCTAACGCAGTGCCCCACTTAGCGGCACTGTACTATACAGCAGCCACGGCGCTGTCAAAGAAGCGTTCGCGGCGGTGCTGTATTGTACACAGCACCGCCGCGGACGCTTCTTTGACAGCGCCGCGGCTGCTGTATACTACAGTGCTGCCGAAACGGAGCTGCTGCGCATGTGCGGGTGCATGCGCAGCAGCTCTCGGTTTTCTTTTTGTTTTGGTTTTATTTTCAGTGGGGGGGGGGGAAACCCCCCCTAACAATCCTGCGTGCGCCCTTGCCTGGTACAGCAACTCCTTGGGGTCCCTTCCATAGCAGTCGGAGGGAACGTGGCCACTCCAGGGCTCCTCCCACTAGATTGCAAACTAGGGCCCCCAGGCAGGCCTGGGCCCGGTACTTTGTACCTGCTCCTACCCCCTCCCCTACATGTGGCCCTTGATTTGCTTCTCTAATTTCTCCTCTCCTCTCTTTGTCCCGTTTCTCCACCTATGTGTTGCTTAATCACCCTTCTGTATTCTCCACTCCTCTGTTTTGTTACGTCTTCCTGTCTCCTTTCCTTTGCTCTCCTTCTGTAGCGCAGTGGGGCAGCCGCGATCTGCCAGGCCTGTTCCTGCCGGGCTGCCAGTAGGGTACGTGCAATTCAGTATTATCCTTAGTATCATGTAGTAAGACATAGACAAACCGAGGGGGGTTTCTTAGTGCCTGAAACCCCCCTCCAAGCCTGGGGCACTGTATAATTGAGGTGGCTGGACCCTGCTCCCGCTTCACATGGCTCTGCTTGAAAAGGGAGAGCTGAGTGCACCTAACAGTAGTGCACGCAGCATTGCCCATGTATATTATGGGGATAGGGAGAGTTGGAGAGCAGCCAAGCATTTTCTAAAATTATAGCCACGCCCCCATGCATGCTGGCCATGCCCACTGGCTGCGTGGTGTGGAAACCCCCCTCTGCAAATCCTGCATTTGCCCCTGTAAGAGAAGAGAGAGAATTCCTGGGTCCTCCAACTTTAAAAAAAAAAAAAAAAAAAAGCCTTTTTCTGGCAGCCTCCTGTAATCACTTGGGGGTGCTGGATTACGGGAAAACCTCAGATTACCAGAGGTGGTAATTCAAGCATGGGGGGGGGGGGTGCTGGGCAGTTAGAACCCCCCCCCTAAGTGCATGCCTGGAAGAATATAATTATTTTTGCATGTCACATATATATTAAGACTTTTGCTTTCTGAGTCAGTCATGATCTACAGTGATTATTAGCTAGTTGTAATCATGTCAATGATGTGAGGGAAATCTAGTAAAATCACATTAGTGCAGCGTTTCCCAAATCCAGTCCTCAGACAGCCCTAACAGTGCAGGTTTTCAGGTCACATGTGAACTAATTATACCACCTGTGGATCTATTACAAAGTGTCTATCAGTAATGAATACACCTGTGCTACAGCAAGGAGATATAGAAAACCTGCACTATTAGGGCCCCCTGAGGAACGGATTTGGGAAACACCGGTTTAGTGCATACAAAAATATTTTACTTAATAAGAACTCAGATATGTTTTACAAACACCAGGGGGCAGCATTGCGTCAGCTACCAACTATTTTAGGTAACTATAGAAAACTTTCAAAGACCCTCGCTGGTAATTCTGTGAATGACCTATAAAAGCTTTGTCTCTACCTATTTTTGTTTTACCATTCGTGGTCAAGGCAATAAAATAAGTTGTTTAGAGCTAACAAAGACGGCGCCGCTAAAATCGGATGAAAAACGGTTAAAAGTAAAAACATCTGTTTTTAAAAGAAAAAGTAATTTTGTGAGATTTAATAGATGCGATTTATGCGCCTTATAAATCTGTCTTTTGACTTTACCCGGTCTAATCAGATGGTTGCAGAGAGGAGCTTTGCTAGGTAATAGCAGACGCTGTGGAAGAGAGAATTATGACCTCATATAACTTGGAACAACATAAGTAAATATTGTGTTTAGAACAAACAATTTGTAAAAATCAGTTAAAGGGACAGTTCTAGTGTTTCTTAAAATGCTGATATTGCAGTGTCGTCCGTTCGTTTAGCAGATTCATAGGGGTTTAATAGGCAGCGAGGTTCAGTAGTAACCACGTAATCATGTAGGTAATGATCTTTGCTCATTTTTGCTCGCTTTTCACAGGGATGCAAGCAAACCAATCAGATTCTAGTTCTCATTTATTTCATACATTCTACAAAATGACAGCTAGAATCTGATTGGTTGCTACAGGCAACATCTCCACTTTTTTAAACCCGCAGTTTAGTAAATATACCACCAAGTGACACACATGTAGGTGGCCAAATTAGACTAGACCCCCTGCATGTTGGTTGGGTGGCTCAGGAACATGTTAAGGCCCCCAAATATGGTTAG
This sequence comes from Mixophyes fleayi, assembly GCF_038048845.1. Classification (NCBI taxonomy): domain Eukaryota; kingdom Metazoa; phylum Chordata; class Amphibia; order Anura; family Limnodynastidae; genus Mixophyes; species Mixophyes fleayi. The sequence goes on from NC_134407.1 coordinate 16,596,478, forward strand.
AAGATGACACACATAGACCTATACCAGGCATTTGTGTTTATCAATTTTATGATAACACTCATTTTGAGGCCAAAACTTACGTAGTTTTTTTTCTTTCTTTTGATCCCTTTTTTGTCATAAGAAATTAACTGTAATATATTAAAAGAATATTTACAAACAATGATGGTAAATTTGATGGATACGACAAATGATCTTTCGCTGAACACGCATTTCTATATTCTGGATGTACATGTGACAGGACTAAGGAAAAAGGATGAAAATTCCACTAAAGAACGTTCTTTTGGAATAATGATCCTTTGTTCCTCTAATTTTTTTGTAACATGACTCTCAGGGGTATATTTACTAACCTGTGGGTTTGAAAAAGTGGAGATGTTGCCTATAGCAACCAATCAGATTCTAGCTGTCATTTTGTAGACTGTACTAAATAAATGCTAACTAGAATCTGATTGGTTGCTAGAGGCAACATCTCCACTTTTTCAAACCCACAGTTTACTAAATATAACCCTTAACCTTTCATAAATCACATTTAATTATATTTCCTGAGCTTTGACGCAAGACACAAACTTTTGACGTGCACTAAAGCTTTTATTTTCGCAGTTGACAGTAAATAATCCTTAATAAGCATAAAGTATCTTGCTGTCTGCAGTACATGACTTGTGGCCTCTGCACCAACTTTCTAGAGAAAGGCAACAAAATCATCACTGTCGAGCAAAACTTGAAAAGGATCAGAAGAGAAGCGGGGACTAGAACATAATAATCTGGTATATATTTATATCCTCCAGGCGGGATACATCAACATCAAGAGTAGAGATGCCAGAAGCTATGCTTTCAGCAGTCGTTTCCTTCACCCCTTTCAGCCTGCCTAAAAGGAGCTCGTTATAGGAAAAAATAGCCTTCAGGTACTGAGCTTTCTTGATGTTCTATCCAGCCTTCAGGATTAATTAATGTAGTCGTTCTTGATCCCCGTAGGGGGAAGACCATGCCTTTTGCACTCTTGTTTTTAATACTGCTCTATTCCTCATAGTTATCACCAGAATTCAGAGCGCAACAAAAAAGTAAAAAATATATAGAAAAAAATGAAACACACCAGAACCAACTGTACGGTATATAATATAACCCTATGTCCACCATATCCGAATACTATGGGCCTTTAAGGAGAGCACAGCATAAAAAGGAGTAACTTTGCACCTGGGCAAAACCATGTTGCATTGGAGGGGGAGGTAAATTTAAAATGTGGGGACAGATTTATAGTTGGGGCATGTTCTAGATCAACTTTAAATTACAGTGTAAAAATAAAGCTATCAAGTATTTGTGTTCTAAATGATAAAAAACAGCCAGTATTTAAATTATGTGCAAAATAATAAACTAATTTGCACCCCTTGCATTGTAACATGGTTTGTCCCGGAGAACATTTACTACATTTTTTTTGTCTTACTTTGCTTAATGACTATTTTAAATCATGTTGAACTACACAATACAGATGTCCTAAGATGCATCTTCTGTCGCCTATCATGAACATACACACAAATAACTCTACCAGATAACATAAAGATCATATAAACAGTACGTAAAAGTCCTTACATAACATATACTACAGGACAGTTCAACAGGTAAGATAATACATTATACCACAAGAACCACTCACAGAGACAGGTTCAAGTTTACCCAGAATTATGGCTCCTTTTCTGCTCCGAATTAACTTTTCTGTTAGACATACTGTATGTTTATCACAATATATTCTTCACAGGTCCACCATAGCAGATATTCTAGACACAGGACTATTAGAATATACACAGTACATATTATTTGCTTCCAGCCTCTTAAAGATTTTGCTCTATACATTAATAAAGTCTGAATAGATAAGTACATAGGCTTAGATACACGTAACACATCAAATGGGCAATAATACTTATATCAGGAAAGATTGCACGCAAATCTGATGCTTTGTTTAAGATGTTATATTCATATTAACAGATCAGCTTCAATAATATAATATTACACACTGTGCATATCATAGAAACCATTCAACAGAATACATTATAAAGTTTCTGCTGCTCGGAATTCTTTACCTGTTTTATAGATGTTCGGGTGGGCAGAGAAGTGAGTTGAAAGAGGCAAAGAGACAGCGATTGTTGGTAGACTGAGTGGATGATAAGTCTGACGTAGGTTTGCTTGGGGAGAGAGATAGGATACATTTGTAGTGGAAGAAGTCTGTGTTGGAGTGAGAATTTCTCCATTAGCGCTCTGTGGAATGGAAGCACTTTTGAAAGTGGGGGGGGGGGGGGGTCTGTTTGCAGGATGGGGTTTGGATCGTCGGAGATAATGTGAGGTGGTGGAGCTGCCTCACCTGGGTCTGCAGTGAGTGTAGTGTTTTAGAAAGTGAATACTGCATCAGGTTCTCTACAAGACCGGGCAGCACGGTGGTGTAGTGGTTAGTACTTCTGCCTTACAGCACTGGGGTCATGAGTTCAATTCCCAACCATGTCCTTATCTGTGTGGAGTTTGTATATTCTCCCCGTGTTTGCGTGGGTTTCCTCCGGGTACTCCGGTTTCCTCCCACACTCCAAAAACATACTGGTAGGTTAATTGGCTGCTAGCAAAATTTACCCTAGTCTGTCCGTCTCCGTCTGTGTGTGTATGTTAGGGAATTTAGACTGTAAGCTCCAATGGGGCAGGGACTGATGTGAATGAGTTCTCTGTACAGCGCTACGGAATCAGTGGCGCTATATAAATAAATGATGATGATGACCCATGTGCTTGACAACTTCTCTGAGAGAGGGGGGGAAGATCTTGTGTAGTTTAGTTGGAACTAGGTACCATCAGTACAGAAGCTTATAAGCATTCTCCTTGATTCGGATGCTAATGGAGGATTTTGCTACTGCAGTCTGTAAATTTAACTTTTAGCTAATAGTCTTCCAGGAAAAGATACATAAAAACACTTGCAAATTTTCTGCAAAAAAATCTCTGAGAGGTCTTTATTCTTAGTACCAGACCTTCCACCAAGAAGACTACCTTCAAAGTACACATGCTCCTAAGTTTGCATACTTCCTAATTGTATTTTTCAATCTTTTCATGGCTTTTTGCAGATTTGAAGTCTACTTGCTTTGTGCAACAAAAAAGCATAGTTGTTTTTAAGTGTTGGGCAGACGTATTAGATTTCCGTTGTACAAATAGCAGTGGAAGGTGTGAGATGGACAGTGTGATCTGGGCTTGTGAAATGTTCTAATTTAACACCTGCAGATGTTTCTTCAACTCTTCATACTGTGTACACAATTTCATACCCTGAGACTCTGTAACCTACTTCACACATACAAGAGTTTGCTTTTGCAGCAAAGATTACGAGCGTGATTACACATAAACTTGCATTATTATCCTAAGGTTTTGGAATGAAGGGAAGGATTAGGGAGGAGAAATAGAGTGTGTGTGTGAGAGAGAGAGAGAGAACTTTCAGATGAGCTGACTCATTTAGGGGCATATTTAATAAAGCACGATAGTGCTTTTAACGGATAATTAAGGTCCCACAGTGTCCTCCGCAAATTTATTAAGGGGGCATGCTGCTGCTTTGCACTCCTCTTCGTTTTTTGGGAGCAGTCACCATTCAACAGAATGGTGACTGCTCCTGGCCGCAATCTAACAAGTCCCGAAAAAACATTTTTTTCGGGAACTTGTCATGTTAATGTACGCCAGCTGCAGCTGGCGTACATGAGGAAATCTAATGCTGTCAGCTCTGCTCCGGAGAGCAGAGCTGGACAGCGCATGTGTGGAGGGATCACATGATCCCTCCCTGTCACTCAGCGCTCTCTCTCTGCAACTATCGTTGCAGAGACAGAGAGGGGATCTGTGTGCGCATGTCCAGTTCTTGGAACACTTGAAGAGTGAAGAGAAGACCCGAAGACAGCGCTTCCGAAGAGGGGGGTAAGTATGATTTTTTTTATCACTGAAACAGCAGTTTTTCGGAACTGCTGTTTCTGTGCAGGGCTGTACATAAATGTGAGAAGTAGTTCAATCCTTATCATTGCGATAAGGATTGAAAACTACTTTTCACTTTATGTGAATAATGATAAATGTGCCCCTTAGAGACTCGATTAGAGACAATGTAAGACAGAGTCCGGCTGTAATGTGTTGTGCACGGCTAGTTTGTTATTCCAGTAATGATACACTGGAGTTGTCCTATATAGCACACTGTGTATAATATAATTACATAACAGAGTATACAACAATAAATCTAGGTAATATTTGAGACGCATTATTTTATGATTAATTGTTTTTATTAAGTTTTAGCAAGTAAATGGGGGGTACAGAAAGTAAAAAAAGAAATGGAGGGTGGGGAGGGGGATATGACTATGAACACACCAGTACAATATAAACAGTTTACATACAACGTGTGTACCACCGTGGGGTTTTAGGCTGAGTCTTCTGTATCGACCTGGGGACTTGTGGACACTGTCTGGACGGGTTGTGGGGACTTGATCGAGGTAATGGGGATACCATTGTTGGGGGGGAGAGGTAGAAAGATTTGCTTCTGGAGCCCCTCCACCTTCTGTCGCATATATATACCAATCAGACCATTTCAGCCATGGAGAGGATGGATTTGTGGAATAGGGAGCACCCAGGGTTTCCATCTCTAAACCAAACTGGACTTTTGTTAAGGTGAAGGGGAGAGGAGCTTTCCCTTCCTGTGCTATAGTGGCCTTGGCAGGAATAAGGATATGGTTAAAAACATATCGGGCAGGATTCGGGGCTTGAGGAGGATAGAGCCCAGTTGAATCTCGAGAGAGAAGTATAAAGAGTAAACGATTAAAACTCCAATAGTGCACATAAAGGAAGAAACAACATAGTGCAAATCCGTGGAATAAAACACATAATTTATTGCCCCAATAAATACAATATAGGAAAAAGTAAAAGTACACAACCCGAACACAGGTATAATAGGATTCATACTATATCTTTAATGGTATCATGTGTCTAATACATTGCCTCTCCGGAAAACAACCTGCTACAATAGGGACCCTCAGAATTAAGAAATCGTCCACCCCTTCCACGCACCAACGCGTTTCACCTCCATCTGAGTTTTTCTCAAGGTGAGAAATTAACACTGGAGAACATGCGTTTAATCTTTAGGATTACTAAATTGATTTTTTCTTTATTTACTTGTCCCGTTATGTAGATATTGGGCTGGCGCCTATTTTTTCTAAGATATTTTTGTATAAGGTTCTGGAATTTTTTTTGCATGTTATTTGGGTTTCATTTTACTCTGTTGCCATTTGTCCTTGTTCTGTCATTGTTGGTCTCTGGATAATGTCATTGACTCAAATGTTGTTTTCACGTCGTCATCCACGGTAATATTATTTTTCTCTGTACCTGGGTAGATGGCAGGCTTCCCATGGTTTTGATAAACACCAAATACGCATAATGATTGCAAAGACAAACATAGTTATTTGTCTTAATTCTAGAACACAGTCTGTCAAACAAAAATGAAACACAAAACACGAAACATGAAACAAAAAAGTGTCAGGAGCAATCCTTGTCATACTAGAGAGAGTCTGTCCCCTCCCTCTCATTTACATACTGAGCCATAGGCAGTAACAATAGAATATAATCAGGAAAGAGGGGATTATAGCGTATCATAAGGCTAATTATGATGATTATTATTATTATTATTATTATCGTAGATTTGTAAGGCGCCACAGTGCTCCGCAGTGCCGTACAGTAGGGAAAACAGGACATACATAATACAAGGACATACAAGGTAGACAAAATAAACGCAGACATGAAAACAAAGGGTATGGAGGACCCTGCTCATTAGAGAGCTTACATTCTAAGTGGAAGAGGGCACAGCTGAAACAAGAGGAATGAGTGTGGCTCAGAGTGGAGATTGGGACAGCTGTGATGGTGCATTAGTGTGAATAGTATCATCAGGGATAAGGTAATTATCCACACTTTTGGGAAAAATAGCACACAATCAACATAAGTGTAGTTTGATACACCATTGAATCAAATCATATTTCTTAATGGAGCCATGTGAACTTAATAACATAATAACATTTACTAAGCTGGGAAATTTTCGAAAATTCTGATATTTCATGAATCTGCTTTTCTTTTGGACATTAGCAGAAATTGACAGAAATTGTGGAACGTGCTTTTTAATTCTGCAGATACATAACAGTTTCTCTTAGCAGGTGCACTTACAAAAACTGATATTTAATAACGACAGATGGCAAATAAACCGGGGATTCAAACGGCACAATTTTAATAGTGCTGTAATCACGCTATCAAACAAACAAAGCTGGGACATAAATTGTTGTTATACATTGTTCCTGGATAATTGAGGACAACTGGATGGAACAAAATGTATCAACCATAAAAAGCTCTGGTAGAAATTCTACGATTGTAGATACAGTGTGTGATGTTTCTAAAATACCCTGGCAAAGCGTACACAAGAAATTCATTTATAGGTGTCAACAGGAATGAATTTGTTCCTCTACAGTGTTCCGTTAAATCAAACAGAAAAACCTGCATGAATGAGGATCCGACAATGCAGAAAAGCTGCTTGCTAAAGTCTGCACAATTGCTGGTGCCTTGTTGTAGACTTTCTCATAGATGCTATATGTCTACTAGCAAGCAGGACTACAGACAGGATCCACTACTGGAGTTTTGGGATTCTGATTAAAAATAATATGTAAAGGTGTAATTATTTAAGTGGAACATTTCAAGAAAAGCATCCAATAGCGTAAATTATGGCAGAGTATTTCTCCACCTCTATAAAAAAACCACTAATATATCTTATAGCCTTTATAAAGTGGACAAAAGTGTGCTGATGAGGACAAAAAGCTGAAATCGCAGTGATATGTCAGTTATGCTGACTGTGAATATGAATGGCACATCTCCTATCTGCAAATCCGACAATTAATACATATCGAGTGTATGTGAGACTTCTTGATTGCAATGTAGCTTACATTTATTTTTGTTGGTGTTGAGGCACAAGTGATCCTGGATCTGGTCGCTGGAAGGTGTATTTCTGTCCTTCTAAAAGATGCTGACGGGTGCCCGCTCCCGTTACCCTAGTCTTATAGACTGGCCGTGCAAGTTATCAACTATTAAAGATAAAAATAATGCATTTAGAGAAGGGGTCAGGGAACTTTTTTACCTTTTACTCCCAAATATATTTAGATACGCCAATGTTACCCCCTTGATTTGCAAGGAAGGAAATCATATATTATTAATTATTGGAATTCAAAATTTTATTGAATCTTTGAAAGTTTCAACTTCAAAACTTCAGGTTTTGGAGAAATGATGTTGCTTCATTTTTGATACGAGAGCATCAATATTGGGGCAATTTGGATACAGTCTTCAGCGTCCAATCGATTTCTCTGCTTTGTTTTTATGTTCGTTAGAGTGGAAAATCCTTGTTCACAAAGGTAGGTTGTTGCAAAAGGCAGCAACTTTTTGACTGCCTCCTCATGGGCAATTTTGAATGCCTTGAATGCAGCTGTTGACATCATCCAAAAATATGACAGATCTGCTTTGTTTTCAAATGTAATACGTGCTTCATTATTGCATCGAAGCTCAAGAAGTGCCTCTGCCAACCCTTGAGGCTCTTCTGGTACAACAGCAATTTCACATTTAAAGGGGTCTACAATCCAACTGACAGCATGTGAATCGGCAGCATTACCCCCAGGAATTTCATTTTTACCCCATTTGGGGTAATTTACCCCTGTTCCCTGATCACTGATTTAGAGTAAAGCATCTGGTGTTCCATTTCCATGCGTTTTTCTCTGAGGTCACAAGTGTCCAATCCTGTGCTGACTTGTGTCCTGTTCAATACTTTTTCACCCAAAAACACAGGTCGGTCCACTGATGAAACGAGTGACTATGGGACTGTGCAGTGTCTCACAGCCAAGGTGAGGAACAAAATTGAAATATATTTGGGCATATGTGTTAAAGTAGTAAATCTCTTTTGGAGAACATTTGACTTTTATCCCCTTTGGATCAAAAGAAAAAGATTAAGTGAAAAAAGTGCTTATTACATGTGTTCTGATTTACCACCAAACCCCCTCCCCCCCGGAGTCCTCTCTCTTTAACAGGTAACAGACTTTGCAAGTGAAATCTCAAGACTCTATCATGTGAGAATCTATTATCTGCACTGAAGGTGCCAGTTTTTGTCACTTGACTAACCGGAAGAATTTTTAAGTAGTCTTTGCAAAGGGGAAAAATTAGTATTTAAACCTTACTAGTCAGAAACCAGCCAATAAACACACAGTTTTACAGCTATCGATGAAATACTTGCTGCATTCTGTGACCAGAAGTTGGTGATAGGAAGTCTCGGTTTCGTACACTCAGATGTTTCCTTATACTTACATAGACGTGCAGGGTACAGGAGTAGACATATGTTAGATATAGTGATCCTCTCTCTCTGCATCTAACGGGCTTGTTTAGCCTCCAGCAATTGTGTTACGCTTTTCATCACAATATATCTTTTCCTACTAAGTGATATCATGAAAGGAGTCTGGTTGTATTTTACATGTGAACAGACATAGTTGTCTTTGGCAAAATACCCCTTAAAATTTGGTGACTAAATCTTTCTTTGTTTGTTTTTATAATTCAAGTTCTGAATTTGTCCGAAAACATTTTACATCATACTCATAAATTTCGAAGTTAAAGGAGAACACTCAAAGGCCTTATTTTCCCTCTATGGACTTCCTGACAGCTCTGACTAATTGGTTAATTCCAGACTCATTGAGTATAGACAGGAAAGAATACACTTGAGTCTATATATTGAGACTTCCCTTTCATCTTCTTGCCCAGCCACGTAGACAGAGTGAAGTGTAGGTGAGTTTGTTTTGGAGTCCAGAAGGCCTTGGGGTCGTGCCCCAGGCAGGTTAGTACCCAGTACAGAAGATGTTCAATCAAGTTATAGGCTCACAGCAGGTGCTTGGAGGGGTGGGGATTGTACCCACGGCATAGGGTAGCTTCCCGACACCACTACCTTTCCCCCGTTGATCATGAAGAGTCGGGGCAGTTCTTCCGGCTTTTAAAGACGAGTCTGAATGTTAAAGATGCAACCGGCGAGTCCTAAAGAGGTTCACAGAACACGCTTCCAGATAAAGGTGCCTAATTTGAATTGCGGCTTGATCACCAGGGACTGTGTATTGCAGAGAAAGGACCCACAGCCCGCCCCATAAAGGCTAAAGAGTACAGAATCAAGGGAAACCCCATTAGTAATTGTGGTTTGATGGATTTGTTAGAGAGAGCTAGATAGTTATATTTTATATATAGATAGTTATGTTTTATTATTCTACTAGTACCCATATGAAGCCTGTAGGAACAAATAAGATCTGTAAGATATATCATAGGATTTGTGGAGCCAGTGACAAATATTTACCTACTGACTATTTAGAGCCGCTGTGTGTGGATTGTACATCTCAACTCATGAAGGATTCGGTACAACCACTGGAACATTATAGGGAATAGGTGGATTTGATGAGAAAGTTTTTGTAACTAAAGAGGACTTATATGTTCACTAAAACAGTAGACAAATCAAGCCACATGTGGGATTAGAATGTAGATTAGCCAAACTCCCATTTGTATCCATCAGGGAATCTATGGAAGAAAGAAATTGGTCTTTAGAGGATGAAGAGAAGGAAAAGCAGATGTTTTCATGTAGATCCAGTTGAAATATTATTGAAACAGATTAATAAAGTTATGGGAATTCAAGATGTACCAACAATGCTACATTACAAGATGCTTTCTTTGAAGAAAATCAACATAAATGCAGAGTTTTTGTAAAGATCTTATTAGAAAAGAATGGGAACAACCAGAAAGGTGTCTGTTAAATGCAAAAAAGATTGAAATAATGTATCCCTTTTCATGTGGAAAAAATGGGATTTTATTCTGAAAGTTGATGCAGTGGTTGCTAATCTTTCAGCAAAAGCTACCCTTCCTCTAGTGGATGGACACCCCTTCCTCTAGTGGATGGACACCCCTTCCTCTACTGGATGGACACCCCTTCCTCTAGTGGATGGACACCCCTTCCTCTACTGGATGGACACCTCTTCCTCTAGTGGATGGACACCCCTTCCTCTACTGGATGGACACCCCTTCCTCTAGTGGATGGACACCCCTTCCTCTAGTGGATGGACACCCCTTCCTCTAGTGGATGGACACCCCTTCCTCTAGTGGATGGACACCCCTTCCTCTAGTGGATGGACACCCCTTCCTCTAGTGGATGGACACCCCTTCCTCTAGTGGATGGACACCTCTTAGAGGACTTCTTTGATAGAAAGATGGAAAGGTGTTTAAAGAGATTACATATCTCGGTTAAGTCTGGGGTAACAGACTGTTTCTAGAACTCTTGGATGGAAGCTTTGTGTAAGGATACCCAAGACAAGATTAATACATTTTATTAAGAATTATTGAAACTATGACTAAGGGTAATGATAGATATGGTTGCTCTATTGGCAAGACCCATAGCTTCATCAGTGATAGCTAGGAGAACACTCTGGTTACAGCCTTGGTCAGCTGATCCTTATTCAAATTGAAGATTATTTATTGTTTGGAGAGAAAATAGATTCAATGGTCCGAAAAGTGGAGAGAAAACACACCACACAATGAGACCATTGTCGGCTCGCCAACAATTCAGGGAAGTAAGGAAAATATCGGCTTGGTAGATGGTACATCAGACAGTTTGGAACTAATGTACCTATGTAGTCATTTCATGTTCCTAGAGGAAGAGAAAGAAGATTTAGACCAATCCCCAATGATTCAGAGGGGACTCAGCTCCTAGAGTCTGAGGTAGGATCCAGAATGTCAAATGAATACAAAGTTAGATCCTAACTACTCAGGCTCAGTGGGTAAGAGACATTGTAACCACAGGTTACAAAATAGAATTTAGAGAGATTCCAAGGAGGAATGTATCTTTGGGAAAGCACATTATTCTATCATTATCATCATCATCTATTTATTTATATAGCGCCACTAATTCCGCAGCGCTGTACAGAGAACTAAGGTCAATTTAATTACAGCCATTTAATCTACCTGTATGTTGGAGGAGTGTGGGAGGAAACCAGAGTACCCGGAGGAAACCCACGCAAACACAGGGAGAACATACAAACTCCACACAGATAAGGCTATTTTCAGGAATTGAACTCATGACCCCAGCGCTGTGAGGCAGAAGTGCTAACCACTTCATCACCGTGCTGCCCTATATCGCTGTTATATCTGCAGGTGTGTGTGTGGTCCCAAAATAACCAACATACCTGATATGGTCTGATCAGATGTTAGACATTTTGTTTAATTGCTGCTATAGGTCTGTGTGTGTACAGTCCTCTTCCGACCACGCTAAACAGGGTGGGAATCGAAACTCATGACCCCAGTGCTGGGAACCAGAAGTGCTAACCACTAAGCCACCATACACTAGTCAAAGAGGAACAAGATTTTATTCCAAACATTTTCTGGTACGAAAACGATTAGGAGACTTCAGGGGGTAAATGTATCAAGCTGAGAGTTTTGCGGTGGGTTTGGAAAACCAATCAGATTCTAACTATCATTTATTTAGTACATTCTACAAAATGACAGCTAGAATCTGATTGGTTGCTATAGGCAACATCTTCACTTTTCAAACCCGCCGGAAAACTCTCAGCTTGATACATTTACCCCCTGGACAGCACTGGATTTATGAAGACTGAACAAGTTCATCCAAGTAAAGCACTTTTGTATGGAAAACATAAACTCCATTATAAAAGTAATAGTTTGAGAAGACGACTATCTACATATCCCAGGAACATCCCAACATCATTTTGCTCTCTGCTTTTGTGTTCTAGGTCACCACTTTCAATCCATGTGCCTACCATTCGGGCTTTCACTATCCTCAAGAACATTAACCAAGACGTGGAGAGTAATAATGGTGGCACTGAGATAGCAGGTGATGGGGGCAAAGTGTTGGGGCAAAGCTATTGTTATGCACACTGAATATCAGTAGTGCAAAAATCAAAATGTAAAGAAAACGGATTATTTAATCAATATTAATATAGTGATGTATTTTAAAATACAGCCAACATGAGCAATATTGATTAAAATAAATAAAAGAAAAAATAATAAAATAAATTACTGTCAGTACTCAGTCCAAAACTGTCAGCATGGGGGAGAGAACAGAAAGATAATTTGAATGGAGATTTCATGCTGGTAATAGGTACGATGTATATAACAAATATCAAGGGAATAAGATATTGACATTTGTTGCACGTGTCAGACCTGTTACCAGCATGTGCAAATTACTGTTCTGTTACCTTTGTGTTACCTCTTTTTGTCATTTCTGACATCTTTGGACTGATAGCTCTTCCTGTTTTCTTTCATTTATTTTAATCAATATTGTTCAAGTTAATTCCATTTTAGAATACATTTTACCATTTAATATTGCTTCAATATTTTATCCAGGATGAGTGTTTTTTTTAATTTGTTACCCTTTAAATCTATTATTATTTTTATGATTATCATTATGGTTATTATGACTTACTCATATGGCGCCACCAAATTCCACAGTGCTGTACAGCGGGGAAATACAGCGTAATGGGATAAAGTAGAGGACCAGCAGGAAAAACTGGAAACAAGCAAAAGCAAAATTACAGGATACTAAAAAAAGCATTAATGCAAGATTAGCGTGAAATTAAACCTAATACTGTACATAAGACATAATTGTGATCAATGATCTACTTACAGCAGAGTCTAAGGATCATTTCTCCATATTCATCCAAATGGAACTCTCTGCTGCTTTTGACACTGTTGATCGTCCTCTTCTTCTGCAGACCATTCACTCCATTGGCCTTTGTGACACATCTCTTTCCTGGTCACTTCCTACCAATCAAACTGCTCCTTTAGTGTCTCTGCCTCTGGCACATCCTCCCCTCACTACCACTATCTGCTGGGGTCTGTTTTCTGTATTCTGCATTTAGTTGTTTACCCCTCTTCTCTTGGGGAGCTAATTTGATCATTTGACCTTGAGTACCACCTCCAAATCTACCTCTCCGCTTCTGTACTATCTTGTGTAATCAACTGTCTCTCTGCTATGTACACATGGATGTACCAACACTACCTAAAGCTCAAAACATCCAAAACTCAACTGGTCATATTCTCTCCTCTCACAGTCACCACCTCCCATCAAATCTCTTTCACCATCAATAAAACCACAATTTCCTCAGTCTCCCAAATCTGCTGCCTTGGTGTCACGCTTAACTCGGGCCTCTACTTTATTCCTCACATCCAGACTATCTCCCAGTCCTGTTGCCTCCACCTTAGGAATATTGCTGGAACCCACCCTTTTCTCAACCAATATGCTACCAAAACTGTAACCCACTCTCTCATCTGCAACCTTGACTAGTGCAACCTCCTACTATCTGGTATTCACCTCACCCATCTATCCCCACTCCAAATTAAATGCCGCAGGTAGACCGATCTTTCTTTCTAAACGCTCCACATCTGCTGCTCCGCTTTGAAAATCCCTACGCTGGCTCCCTGTGTCCTCCAGAATCCAATTCAAATTACTCACCCTTACCTACAAAGCCGTCAACACCACCACCTCTTCATACATCTCAAATCTCATATCAAAATACTCTCCCTCTCGCCCTCTTAGATCCACCTCTGACCTGCTCCTTGTCTCGTCTTTGGTAACCACCTCTCACTCCCGCCTACAAGACTTCTCCCGTGCTGCTCCCCACTTATAGAATTCCCTACCACGCCCAGTCAGGCTTTCCGCTTTCCCACAGCCTTCAAATCTTTATACACTCTCTGAAATCCCATCTCTTTATTAGTCCTTAACTTATCCTCGATGACACCACTCACACTAATGCACCCTCACAACTGTCCCAATCTCCACTCTGAGCCACACTCTCTCCTCTTGTTTCAGCTGTGCCCTTACCCATTAGATTGTAAGCTCTCTCATGCGCAGGGCCCCCCTACCCTTTTTTCTTATGCCTGCTTTTATTTTGCCTACCTTGTATGTCCTTGTTTTATGTATGTCTTGTTTTTCCAAACTGTACATTGCTATGGAGCACTGTGGTGCCTTAAAAATCTACGATTGTTTATAAAAAAAAAGACAAGTTCGGTAAAGAACATACAAGACGCATGTGCTTCTGTGACAATCAGTGACTAAACCCCCATTACAGACCAACAGAAGCACTGACGTACGTAGGGTACAACTAATACTACTACACTATAGCACAGAAGGTCAACGCTTCATTCTTTGCTAGTGGAATGAGTTTCATAGTTTACGTGTTTCATTTTATATGAAATATTTGAAAAGCAAGTTTGTTGACTTCCTGTATTTCGCTCCTGGTGATTGTAATCCGTCTTCAGGCTTCATCCAATTTAAAAGCTCTTTCCTGTAAGGGAAGGAGAATCGCCTTGTTTCTGTGTTAGATTTCTGGCTTGTGGTCTGACACCTTTCTTGTGGGTTGAGATGCATGTGTTTTTCCAGAAGTAAATTGGAAGCTGTGCACCCTGCATGCTAGCATCCAACAAGTACATAGCACAGTCAGCGTCTCACATTCTAGGTGTCTGGTGTAGGTGTTAAAGCACTTTACTGATATAACATTTTTGACTCACATGACCTTAAATGATAACTCATCGTTGTCTGCTCTATAAGAATGTCCGTGAGACTCCCAAGTTTTTCGGGGCTCTCCCGTACTCCCGAGAGAGCATGGCAACCTCCCGGATCATGCCCTGAAATGGGTGGGGGCGGGGCTAAAATGTGTCATCCTAGTCCTGTCCCTGCTGTAATAGGTCAAGATTGACAGTGTTTGACAGGGGGTGGGGCCTAATGATGCATATCTCTTGGCCACGCCTCCATGACGGAGCCCCCTCCCAAACAGCTTGATGCCAATGATGGCAACTATGTGATAACTTTACTTTAGTGCCTACTTTTATCTAAGATTGGCATACTAAACCATTTGGGTCTATTTTGTAAATCTAATTTCTATCTTAACTTTTATTGTTGTTTAGACACACTTTCTAGCAGAGCATCTGTATTAGTACATGTTTCAGTAGACCCGTGTCTACAGGAAGCAGGCATTGCATGCAGTCCTACATGTATCCTGTCACCATCATATTACTCACCTGGGGCCTGATTCATTAAGGATCTTAAATTAAGAAGTTTCTTATTTCAGTCTCCTGGACCAAACAATGTTACAATGCAAGGGGTGCAAACTAGTTTTCTGTTGTGCACATAAGTTAAATGCTGACTGTTTTTTCATGTAGAACACAAATACTTGATAGCTTATTTGTACACTGAAATTTAAAGTTGATATTTGTGTGCTACATGAAAGCTAGATTTGCTGATGATGTTCGTTACATGTCATGGACTACTGTATGCATTATGTCAGCCGGTTTGACCTGCCTTCTTCTGCATCATCATATAAATGTGTCCCTCTAATTTTCATTGCCATTGTGCTGTAGCACTGTATTGGTCAATCCGTGAGTTTATTGGAATCATCCACCCTTTAACGGCATGGCTTAGAATGTTGGCTTAGAATGTTGACTTAGAATGTTGGCTTAGAATGTTGGCTTAGAATGTTGACTTAGAATGTTGGCTTAGAATGTTTCTTTGTTGGTAGTGAAATTACGATACAAAAATTATGTCTCACTTCCTATGACATTTGTGCCCAGCGGAGGATATACTGTAGATTGATATTACATTATAGAATATATTGATCATTCCCATAGCCTCAGGCTAATATACGTATTGGTGCATGAAAGGTAGAGAGAGGGTCTAGATTAATAGCTGCAGATGGAAAAGTTTATGGTGAGTGACAAAATGCATCTAATCAATTCTCAATATGGAGCCACAGATCAATAACTTAAAAGTCCTGGTGAATTTCCTAGAATCAGCCCTTGTAAATGAAAGCAGAGCTGCCACCAAACAATAGCAGTGTCTGTATGTAACAAAGAAGAGACCTAAAAGCTCCATAATCAGTGGCAAACGCAGGATTTGTAGAGGGGGGTTTCCACACCACTTCGCCAGTGGGCGTGACCAGCATGCATGGAGGCGTGGCTATAATTTTAGACAGTGCTTGGCTGCTCTCCAACTCTCCCTATCCCCATAATATACATGGGCAATGCTGCGTGCACTACTGTGCGTGCAGCTCTCCCTTTTCAAGCAGAGCTGTGTGAAGTGGGAGCAGGGTCCAGCCACCTCAATTATACAGTGCCCCAGGCTTGGAGGGGGTTTCCAGGCACTAGGAACCCCCCCCTCGGTTTGCCTATGATAATATTAGGGACCTAATGTACTACACACACAGCTAGCTGCTTAGGTCTTTCATTAGTGTCCTCCATTGGCTTCCCCTATCCTATGACTTGCACAAGACACATTAATGCACATTTGTACTAACAGAGCACTTTCAGGGGGATTCCATGCAACCCCAAATAGTGTTAAAATCGCAATCCAGATAATTATTAGAAAAACATATTTTGCTTTATGACGTGGGGGTAGGATATGTGCTATAGAGAGGGTAACGAGATTCATTTTAATTGGCTGTAGCCTGCCTTTATTTGTTATGTCACCAACCGGATATCAGCGATTGTCACCTTAGGTAAACCTTTTTTTCTTCCCGTCTCCATAAACAAACTAGACTGCTAGCTCTAAGGACCCAGGACAGTAGGTTTCCACAATATGAGCAGCACTCAATATAATTCCTCTCTTTTACATTTCAAATTGGCTTAAACCCACCATACGGATATGAAACCTGACATATCTGGGTCACTGTATGGTCTGTATGTCTGTTTCTTTCTGTCAGTTCAATCCTACTGAGCTTGATATTATCCTACATCTTATTTCCTCTGTGCCAACCATTATAAATAATTTATATCAAGTATAAACAATCTTTTTGGAGTTGTGCTTTAATTGCAGCTACTGAAAACATTCGTGTTGACATGTTTTGCAATTTGCAGGCATGCATGGAAAGTCGTACACAGAGACCCTGTCCTCGCTGGGCAGTCCCTGAACACGCGCTTTAAGGCTAGGACAGTGGTAAGCGGAAGAGCAAACAAATCTCCCCACAAATAGATTTGGCATTAGTGGCACCAGCCACAGTGGTGTTTACATTAGGCTGCCTAGATTATTATTATTATTATCATTTATTTATATAGTACTCAGCCCTGTTCAGAAAATAGTGTCACGTTGGCTCAGTGGTTAGCACTTATGACTCACAGCGCTGGGGCCATGAGTTTGATTCCCGACTATGGCCTTATCTGTGTGGAGTTTGTATGTTCTCCCCGTGTTTCTGTGGGTTTCCTCCGGGTGCTCCGGTTTCCTCCCACACCCCAAAAGCATACTAGTAGGTTAATTGGCTGCTATTAATTTGACCTTAGCCTCTCTCTGTGTCTGTATGTTAAGAAATTTAGACTGTAAGCTCCAATGAGGCAGATAGTCATATGAATGACAAATATTCTGTGCAATTGGTGGTGCTATATAAATTAATGGTGATAATGAAGGCTTACAATCTAAATTCCCTAACACAGACACACACACTAGGTTCCATTTTGTCAGAAGACAATTTCCTTACCAGTATGTTTTTGGAGTGTGGGAAGAAGCCGAGCACCCGGAGGAAACCCACGCAAACACGGGGAGAACATACAAACTCCACACAGATAATGCCATGGTGAGGTTTAAACTCATGACCCAAGCGCTGTGAGTCAGCAATGCTAAACAATGTTGTAGAACTACAGGTTTCAGTGGTAGTGGGAGTCATAGTTCCTCAACAGCTGATGAGTCCCCCGTTGTTCATCTCTGGTTTCCATGTTCTACATAGAAGCCATCGTAAATAGCGCATCTCCTTTCTAACTCGCAGGCGACACTGTCCTGTTTCACTATTACAATTGAACATGTGAATTGCCCATTCATTGTTAACTAACATGTTCTGTCTAAAGTTATACAGACTGAAAATAACAGATGTATTATCTAAGCAGTAGTCCTACAAATTGTCTTGGAAACCTCAAGTTTTACACACAGTCATTGTTCACCATTGACCTTAAATACCAGTTTGAAACATATCCTCCAAAACACAAATCAAAAGGTACATGTGTGACATGTTTTGCTTCCAATGCCGTCATACCCAGTTGCGTTTTTACTTGCGTTAGCGTTGCTGTTTTCCAAAGCTTCTTGCTCCATTTAAGTTAAACACTTTGAGATGAATAAAGTTATCGCCAATGATCACCCAAAGGCAAGTAAAAAAACACAAGATATCAACCGTACGGCAAAGGCTTTACGGTTGCATGTTGCATGACGTTACACTGGTTGAAATCCAACACCAGTGGCTACCCGGCCTCAAAGCCAATTCCTGCCAAACTACAAGCACGTAGTGTAGAGATCTGCAATATTTTCACTAGGAAACCAGAACTGAAAAGAATAGATTCCTGATGAAGTCTGGCCCGGAAATTGAGAAGTACTTGTAGATATTGGAACTTGGCAACATGAAGAGATATATGAAACAAATATAAAACAGGCACCGGAAAGCTCAATTGGCAGCCAGCACTTCGTTCCTGGAGAGAGAACTAGGTAAATCTGTTTAAAAGACAGTTGGCGCTTATGTAACACTGAGGAACACAATGTATGAAAGATTAGAAAATGTCTGGTAAAAAAAGAGCAGTTATTCCGTAGAGCGGCGCTGTGACTGGTGACGTAACCAGGAGATGTGAGATATACCGCGTATGTTTAGGGTAGTGTCTGAAACAACAACAAACAAGTGCAGATTGTGTTTGGTCGGCATTAACACAATTAATTTTTTTTCAAATTGTCTTCCAGTTTTGTTCACTTTTTTTTTTTTTTTTTAATTAAACTGAGTAGTCGTCTAAATTTAAATAAATGTCGCCTCACTCTGCATATAAAAATACACTTGGGGGGTATTCAATTGACGGCGTGATCGCCGAAAATCGAGCGCTCGATAAATATTACCGTTAATACGGTAATCTGCGAGTAAAAAACGTTAATGCGGTAATTTACTTGCTGGATTTCAGCTCGCAGCTCAGGGAGCTGCGAGCTGAAATTCAGCGAGTAATTACCGTATTAACGGTAATATTTTTCGAGCGCTCGATTTTCGGCGATCCCGCCGTCAATTGAATACCCCCCAGAAAATGGTGTATTTCAATATTTATGGCTGTACACTGTGGGCCTGATTCAAAATGGGACGCAAGAGTCAGCGTAACTTGCAATTGACAAAGAGTTGAAGATGCGTCCAGGTCTCAATGTGTAGCAGATTTGTCCGCTTGACAACAGACACTCTCCTCAGATACTTACGTCTAATGTGCTAACATGTACAAAAACCTTTTATTTTATAAGTTACTAATGCAATAGCTATGAACCATCATTTAAACTTGAATAACCTCATAATACAGCAGGAACTACTTCCCGTCAGACAAGTCCTAATTTACAGCCGAGCGACTACTAAAGTCTCAATAAACGTCTGTGAACCATTCACAAAACTCGAAGTACGAGCGATTCGCTAGTTGGGGTGTTCGATCGGCTGCTGATTGGGACTTTCAGTCGTTGGTAAAATCGTTAACGATATCGCATCGGGAAACATTTTCTGTAGTGTGTACTCAGCCTTATACCTGGTTACCCACAGGTGTAAGACACATAGCCCTAGATATTCACTTACTGGGCAGACAGGAAGCCTTTTATAAGTAAAAAAGAAACTCAAAGTATCCACATGTACCCAAGAACATTAGCTGGGGGCAGTTATGCCAAAATGAGTCTTTCGAAATAACATCATCACCATTTATTTATATAGTGCCACTGATTCCGCAGCTCTGTACAGAGAACTCATTCACATCAGTCCCTGCCCCATTGGAGCTTACAGTCTAAATCCCCTAACACACACACAGACAGAGAGAGAGAGAGAGAGACTAGGGTCAATTTTTGAAAGCAGCCAATTAACCTACTAGTATGTTTTTGGAGTCTGGGAGGAAACCCACGCAAACACGGGGAGAACATACACACTCCACACAGATAAGGCCATGGTCAGGAATTGAACTCATGACCCCAGTGCTGTGAGGCAGAAGTGTTAACCACTTAGCCACCATGCTGTCTATTTAAATAGTTCCGCATAACGTCCGGAACATATAGAACATAAACCTACTGCTATAATCTAAGGATGCTAGGAAAACCAAAAATAATTGTCCGAATATAGAATAAATGACCTTCGGTTGGTGTGCGTAGCAGTGTGGCTGTCGATATGCTAGTCTACAGTCGGTGACTTGGATATAATGGAGCTGTCACTGAGCTGCTGACTTGCCAAGAGGCAAAAGAAAATTGCATCCTGCATATTCTGTACAGCAGCAAGATCCGCATAATACTGCAAGGCAGAGCTGCTGAATGATGATAATATCTCTTCTATGCTGGGACAATTATTTCCTATCTTCCTTAGATGGCTGTTTGTACATGGCAGCAGTGTACTTACTGAGCATCATTGGAAATGTTATCCCTGCACGTTGAATACTGCAGAAATTGAATCTACACCTTAAAAAACGGCATGCAAGGACAATCACATTTACATTAAGCACATCTCTCCTTTAGTTTGGAGACGTCGTTTTAACTTGCAGGACTGTGAGACGGTTAATTGTTACCGAGACATTAGTTTTATCAGCAAGTTCCCCTTTCAGCAGATTTAAGGATGTGATTTCTATAAGTAGCATGTCTTGTATGTCAACAAGACCGAGTGACCCCACCGTCCATTATATAAAATAGCTTCTGCAATGCCCTTTCCCTGGAGCTGTGTGTGTGACAGTGTAAGTATCCTTGATACAACAGTTAGTTCTTGACTCGCATTGATTTACTGGGTAAACTAAAGGAAAAATAAACACAGGGCTGCTCAGGTGACAGCTCGCGGCCCTAAACATGTTCCCTGAAATCTCCATAGCCTCTAATAATATGAACATCAGCGTGACCGTCTCCTGTAAAATGCTTTGGGGCAGAAGTGATTAGCAAGGTGCAGCGCGGTGGCTCAGTGGTTAGCACTTCTGCCTTACATCACTGGGGTCATGAGTTCAATTCCTGACCATGTCTTTATCTGTGTGGAGTGTGTATGTTCTCCCCGTGTTTGTGTGGCTTTCCTCCAGATACTCTGGTTTCCTCCCACACACCAAAAACATACTGGTAGGTTAATTGGCTGCAAACAAATTGACCCTAGTATGTCTGTGTGTGTGTGTTAGAGAATTTAGACTGTAAGCCCCAATGGGGCAGGGACTGATGTGAATGTGTTCTCTGTACAGCGCTGCGGAATTAGTGGCGCTATATAAATAAATGGTGATGATGAAGGTGCCGCCGGATGTGGGCTTAATGGCTAATACATGAAAAAACAGTCAGTATTTAACTTATGTGCAAAACAGAACACTCATTTGCACCCCTTGCATTGTACCATGGTTTTGTCCAGGAGACTAAAATAAGGATCCTCTTCATTTAAGATCCCTAATGAATCAGGCCCCTCCTTACAGGAGTCCATTTATAATAATAAATAAATAATAATAATAATAATATTATATTAATCAATTTTAATCAATCACTGTTTGTGCTGTAGATTTATTGTATTTACCCACAATACAATGCAGCAGAATATTTTAATGCTTTCTAACGAAATTTTATGACATTATTATTATTATTATCATTATTATTATTATTATTATTATTTTTATGACTAATATCCTCTTGCATAGAATTCACCCACTTGCACATCATTATTTTTTAAAGTCTACCATGGAAAGCCTAACATTCACACCTAGTTATATGGAGTACTTCACATAAGCTTTCTGCATCTTATCTATGCACATCTACAGCACTTATGTCTGGTTATAAAAGACCTAATTATTTGAATACAATTAATTCACAGAGAACCTTTCAAATGTCATGGTATGATAATGGTTACATATATATATTTGTTAATGCTGAAAGCTGATTTATTTTTATCCTTCCTTTCCTGTACTGATATAGTATAATATTTGGATTTAGCTTCAGTGGAGAGAATAATTGTGGATGCCGACATTTGCATACAATAGGCATCACCTTTAAGGGCAGTTTTGCATAGCAGATGAGTGGAAGGGTAACTTCAGATGTGAATGACAGATGAACAAAAGATGGGAGAAAATTGAAGAATGAGAGAGATTAGATACAATAGAGTGGAGTGCAGAGGTGAAGGACACTCTGCTGTGTGTACGGCTCATTCAGAAACGGAGACATTGATTGATGAGGGAGGAGAATAACGCTACAGAGGTGAAAGAGGGAAAGGTTATGATGACCTCCTCTGAGCCAGCGCATCATTAACCTTCTCACTCCTGGAACGTTTGCTATATTCTGGAAGCAAAGTGAATTATCTTTCCAAGAATAGCGAATATCTGCAATAAATCATGGCTAACATATGCAGTGTGCTTTTACAGAAAGATACATCCACCCCCCTTGTAATCTCCTGCACACCACATGTTTCTGCCACAACAAATCCCTGCTCTGTCACCCTTGCTGACTCCAGCCTACCTGACTCCTGCTCCATACTGTTGCTCTCCTCTCTGGCTGCCATCACGCTCACTGGCGCCAGCCTCCTGGCTCCTGCTTCTTACTGTTGCTCTCTTCTCTGGCTGCCATCAAACACACTGGCTCCGGCCTGCTGGCTCCTGCTCCTGCTGGAAGGCCAGGGTCAGTGAGTTTCATGGCAGCCAGAGAGGAGAGCAGCAGTAAGCTGCTCTCCTCTCTGGCTGCCGTGAAACTCACTGACCCTGGCCTTCCAGCTGCTCTCCTGTCTGGCTGCCATCAAACTCACTGGCTCCGGCCTCCAGGCTCCTGCTTCTTACTGCTGCTCTCCTCTCTGGCTGCCATCAAACACACTGCCTCCGGCCTGCTGGCTCCTGCTTCTTACTGCTGCTCTCCTCTCTGGCTGCCATCAATCACACTGGCTCCTGCTTCTTACTGCTGCACTCCTCTTTGGCTGCCATGAAACTCACTGGCCCTGGCCTTCCTGCTGCTCTCCTCTCTGGCTGCTATCAAACTCACTGACTCCAGCCTCCTGGCTCCCACTCCTTACTGCTGCTCTCCTTTCTAGCTGCCATAAAACTCACTGGCTCCAGCCTCTTGACTACCGCTCCTTACTGTTGTTCTTATATCTGGCTTCCAGCCTTCCTGGCTCCTGTTCCCTACCGCTGCTCTCCTCTCTGGCTCCCATTAAACTCACTGGCTCTGGCCCTTCTATCTTTTTCTGCTACCTCCCTCACTGGTTCTGGCTTCTTTGGGCATCTGGTGAAAGCAAGTAACTAACAAGAAAAGGTAGGCAATTGTTTGTGAAAAAATACCCTAACCAAATACATCTGATAAACTTTCCGATTACTCTTCTTCCTTTTCCACCTAGCTGGTTTCTGGATCGGGGGATCCCTTTGTGTTGAAGCCCAAGCAGTTGACGTTCACTTCTTGCATCCCCAAGGTCTTTTTTACAATTTCTAAATGAAAAGCGAGAACAATTTAAAATCATACTTGTCTACTCTCCTGGGAAGGCTCCTAAATTCCGGGTAGTTGTCCCGGACCTCAATGATGCTATTAGCAGCGAATTGCGTAAATATAGCCCCACCCCTGTTTCATGATGATACAACTACGGCATTTTGCCATGAGGTGTGGGGCCAAAATAATATGATTTACAACACCACCTTCCCACTGCACTTGCCACCTGACCTCCCCTTCAGGATCTCCCTGAGGCAAGATCTTTAAAGTTGTCAAGTAAAATGCATTGTACATGATGTACTTGGTGCTTCTGCAGGCCTGTGTTTAGAAGATGCCCAGGACAACCCCAGTTGGTGATTGTGCACCCCAAATAACTCTGTCCAACACCGTCTCCTCCAATTTTCTTAATGGGTAAAATAGGTGGTTGGTAAAGACCAAATTAGAAACCGAAAACAAATGTAAGAAAAAGTCAATAAAATTAACATCAAACCCTTTCTGAGCTGCCCCCTTATCTATGCTGCCCTATGCATGTGCCTAGTTCTCCTACATGATCAATAAAGCCCTGTGCATCTGTTCAGCAGCAAATATCCTTGAATATTGTATTCAAGTAATGACAACCACACCAGTGTACAGGCGTAATAATCTCCTAGCGGTCAATGCTATCAAATTCAATTACATGCTGTTGGAATCAATTGAATACATCATGTAGAAAACCGCAGTATTGATTTCATTGCATTGCATTTACCTCCTGTGCATTACTGATGCCGTGTTGAAATGCCCAATACCTCTACTATATTATACTGTGCATGTTGTAATGCTTTATAGCAATAGTAGTAACAGTGTTATTTTAATGTATGTCCCGCTGACATGTAGAGGTATGTGATAAATTTGGTCATGTCTATATGGCTACAAAAGGAAGGCTATTTAAGTATGTTATATTTACACACTGCATATATAGAATCAGATACATGTGACTGTGTCTTACTTTTAATTACAGTGCACTTGTAAACTGCACACCATGAATGTAGCCATTTTCTGGACTGGACCAACATTCATACTATTAATTCCTCTGAACCTACACCCAATGAATACTTCACCAGTGATGTCACCATACCTCCCAACTATCGGGACATCCCGATTCGTGGGCCACAAAAGGGGTGGAACTTGACAAAAGTGGGTGGAGTTTTAACATAATTTGCCTATTTGTGGACAGAGTTTGTACAGAACGGGGTCCCAATTCCATGATTCTAAATTTTGGGAGCTATGCTTAGTCCTAGATAAAAGACAGGCTGCCTACTCATTCATAGGTTCAGCCCACACAATTACTGTCTACCACACTTTTTACCTCCTTTATAAGGGACAAGTTCAGGGGGTGTGATAAGGAGATTTGCGCCATCAAGTTCCCACCCTCGCTACGGAGCAACGCGATTTGCATCAGCGGGCAGCAGGGGAACGATGAAGCCATTTGTGTGCTAAAGGTCCCATTCGCATTAGAAGATGGGGAAGCGGGATCTGGGGGGGTGATCTAAACTGCCAGGAGTCAGGGAGGACTCCCCAAAATTTGGGAGTCTCCCGGACATTCCAGAAGAGTAGGGAGGTACACCATGATCAGAGGCACTTTATAAAGTAGATATGTAATATGCACATTAATCTGCACTCATGTCTTTGAAATATCAAACAACATTTTGTCTCCAAATAAAGCCAACAATTTCAAGAACCACCTCACCAATCTCACAAGCTTGTTACCTTACATCTATTTTGCAATGACCACAAGTAGGCCACACCCATCATCATCTATTCATATAGCGCCACCAATTCTTGACGTATGGACATATGGTTGTTTGTACTGAAACAGCCCTACTACTAGACAATTTTAAATACATTGTACCGTTTACATTTAATAAGGGAATCTGTACAGAACAATTAAATGTGTGCTGTTTTGATGCTGATTTTTACAATGTTAATAAAATATTGGATTTATTACTGGGGCAGACACTACCATTAAACAAACTTAGGTGGGCTGCCTAGTGATGCCGTTAGTTTAGGACATAGGCAACCGAGGGGGGGGTCCTAGTGCCTGGAAATAATTGAGGTGGCTGAACCCTGCCCCCACTTCACATGGCTCTGCTTGAAAAGGGAGAGCTGTGTGCACCTAACAGTAGTGCACGGAGCATTGCCGATGTATATTATGGGGATAGGAAGAGTTGGAGAGCAGCAAAGCACTGTCTAAAAGTATAGCCACGCCCCCATGCATGCTGGTCACGCCCACTGGTGGCATGGTGTGGAAACCCCCCTCTACAAATCCTGCGTTTGCTCCTGTAGGGGGTGCCTAAAACACTGGATGAGTCGTACAATGTCAATAATCCAGTGATTTTAATGTCCCTGGGGCGCGTCCATGAGGAGTGCCAGTCACTGACATGGAGGAGGAGCAGCCGTCAAGCTCTTACCTGTGAAGCTGCTGTTCCTCCATGTCAGTGATGGGCGAGGAGAGTGGCGCTGGGCTATGATGTCACTGCCAAGCGCCACACACCCAGAATGATGGGATTGGGAGATTTCACCCTCTTCCTCCATCCCATCTACTAAGATGCGAAGCAACAGGGGGCAGAGATGTGGTCTCTGGAGGGGGGAATGAGGGGACTGCGGACGCAGTCTAGGGTACCCAATGTGCTTATGTCGTCCTTATATATTCCGTAAGTAAAATAGTGTTATGTGGGGAATTTCAGGAAAAAGTAAGTTCTCCTTTATAAATAAGTAGTTAGAGATTTGTTGTTAGAGGAAGCACCAGTTAGAGGAAAGAGAATTTCAATATTCACAATTTTAAGTGTACGGCCTGATACATATGGTTTTAAGACATGATATATTCAGCCTCAACTGGTGCTCATTGTTCCCTGTCGAAAGGATTCGGCATTGTAGAGTGCTGCAGATTTTGTAGAGTTATATAAATAAATAATAATTCTAATGGTAGAAGGTCACAGCACAGCACCCATACTTTCATGCAATCTAGTTGAATCTTAAGCCACAAGCGCCTCCATAATTTACACTTTTAAATTCTCGTTCTATTCATTAAAATACCATCATAAAGTGTCCGCTAAGACAGCAAATAACACTTGTAGGGCCTGATTCATTAGGGAAAGTAAAGCAGAAAAAGGAGTAACTTTGCACCTTGGCAAAACCATGTTGTATTGGAGGGGGGGGGGGGGGGGGGTAAATGTAAAATGTAATGGTAGATTTATAGTTGGGGTAAGGCATTTTCTAGATCACCTTTAAATTTCACTGTGTACGAATAAAGCTGTCAAGTATTTGAGTGCTACATGAAAAAACAGCCAGTATTTATCTTATGTGCAAAATAATAAACTAATTTGCACCCCTTGCATTGTTACATGGTTTTGTCCAGGAGAAAAACATGCTAATTTTTTTGCCTTACTTTCCTTAATGACTCTGGCCCGTAATGTCTAGTTTCTGAGAAGGCTATTTTGAGAAAATGCTCTATACAAATAAGTAACGACGTGATACCGCGACTAATTAGCAAGATATAGAACAAAAATGCTGGGAATAGTGAATAATAAATCCCTCCTTTCAAACCAATGTTTTAAACAAGCGCTAAACAGCACCACTGGGAGAATGTAATGGTGTTTACTTTATCTGCTGACATACTTTGATCAAGAATGATGATGATAAATAAGTGAAGAAGAAACTCTGAAGGAAATAAAAAATGGCTAAATAACATACTAGCTATCAATTATTCAGCTACACTGCCCTTTTGTGTTCCACATCTGTGTACATTAGGAAAATGTCAGGTGAACTACGAGTCCCCCCCCCAAGAGGCTCCTATATTACTCATCATAGAGAAGTCATGTTCAGCCTCATATTGTACAGTTATATAAACATTGAAGGGTTTTTAGCAGAAATTGTCTTTCAAAACCCTTAAGCATCAGCCGACTGAATCCAGATTCCGCGCAGGAGTCGTTTCTCGCTCCCTGAACCAGTGTAGTGTGCTCCAGGTTTTAACGTGCAAATTTAGAGTTCAGAACCGGTTTCGTATTAAGCAGAAACGCTTTGGGAGAGCCTAGAAAAGAGTTATTACAAGATGCGCTTCTTTAAATTAATGAAATGTGTACAAGTGAATAAAATCGGAGAATCACGCCATTTAGCTAAGCCCCCCAAACGTACATAATTAATTCAAGCCTATAATGGAAGGGGGCGGGGTCACAATGATGCATGCATCGTGTCATAAGCCCCGCTTCCACCACTTAACTAAATGCAGTGGCCAGGTTCCGGGAGGCCGCCCCGTTCTCCCTGGAGGACTCCTTGAAATTTCGGGAGTCTCCCGGACATTTCGGGAGAGTAGGCAACTATGACTAACCGATACCTCCCAACTGTCCTGATTTTGATGGGACCGTCCTGATTTTAGAACTCTGTCCCGCTGTCCCACTGCAGGTTTCCCAAAGATTGGGAGGTATGCTAATGCAAATAAAGGTCATTAAGCCTGAAATGCAAATTGATCCAGATTGAAACACTTGTTTTTATCAATTACAAATATATATATATATATAGAAAACCAACAAGTTGATATAGATGGCGCTAATAACCACAGCGTGACAGAATTATCAATATAAATCAAATACAATAAAATATGGAACAGTTCCAGATAAATAGTTGGCTCAAGTGTGAGCGGCAGCCACGATAACCTGTAGCCATATGGTCAATCAGGAAATGGAACACTGCAACAAAAGACAGGCACGGCGCCTTACAATGTGTATTATCAATTGATTATATATATAGACGGATGTAATAAGCTGCGTACCATAAGTTATTCGTAGGTCGTCTTAATTGTATATGGGAGATTCTCCTTCCGGGCTGTCCTCCCAATAAATCACAGCTCAGACAATGCAGAAAAACAAAATAACATAGAGTAGTACGGTCATGGTATATGTCACGCTTCTTGTGAACATGCACACCACCTATTTAGGTATCCTTATTGTGAGAAAGAAACCGTATATACCCAAAGTGGAGATTCATATGCAATATATTAAACACCCACGTGATGTATATAATGAACTGCGTACCAGATGTTTTCAAGGTATAAGCATAGATGAATTCCTTGGATAATCAAGTATATATTCTCTCCATCTCCCTCACTCTGTAGTCTGCATGCCGAGATCCGCAATGGCCCCATTGAGTGTGCTGAGCGTTTAAATACTGCAACAGCCTTGGGAGCGGAGGAGCGTGACAGAATTGATCTGTATTGCAAAGGATTCTGCAACCTATTAATGTAAATATTGATTCATTTTAATAGCAACCAAGATACTTCCTAGATCCTGAAAATGCAGAATTTCAGAGCGTAAACAGAAGCAATCTGCATCCTTGGATCCTTCTCAGCCCTGTAATGAATGCACATGTGCTGGCCTTAGTTAAAGAATCCTCTGTTTCTTACTCTCCGTTGAGATTATACAATGTTCTATCAAGTTATCCAGAAGAAATCTAGAGAAAGAATGTGACATCCACCTCGATATAAAATATCATTATAAACAATCACTTGCAAAGACTCAACCTCTACTGTGGTTCTACAGATCTCAAATCTGACATATTGATGGTGACAGATATAAACTACGTAGAATATATAAACATATTAGGAGTGAGAGGTATAGATTTTTACTATTGTTCTTAAAATATTAATCTATTGATGCGTAATCTATAACTGTATGTGCTCTTTATATAAATCTATAGACTGATGGACTTTGCACAGGCAGAGTCTTATATCCAATTATAGCTCCCATTATACCAACCTTGGAGGTTATTATTATTATTATCATTTATTTATAGAGCTTGTAAGAGCTTACATCCTAAAGGGAGGGCAAACAGACTGCAGACACAGTGGGGAGTCAGTGCGGGGGATCTAGTGCAGGAGGAGCGAGTAACGGGCAGGGGAAGAGAGAGGTGAAGAGAACGAGTATAGAGAGAGGGTTAGGTGGATGGCCGGCAGATGAGTTTTAAGTGCCCGTTTTAAGGTGTACAGATTAGGGGACAGTCGGATAGAGTCAGGAAGGTCTTCCAGTGGAGGGGGGTAGCTCGGGAGAAATCTTGGATTTGGGAGTGGGGTGAGGTGATCAGAGTGGAGGAGAGGCAACGGTCATTGACCAATCACAGTGAACGGGCTGAAATGTGAATGGGTTCCCCCTCCCTTGATTTTACCCATCAACATTTTAACTGTGTAGACACTATAAACATTTAGATGAATGTAGACATTTCGACTACCTCCCCCTTTTTGAAATGGGACCCTGCTGGTATGATATGAAGCAATGATGATATTATGTATACTTCTAATGTAGGTCACTTCTGGTATAATATCAGGATATTCCTTGTGTAATAAGGTACCAATGCCGACAGAAGACCAGGGGGCACCCTAGGTGGCAGCCTTCACTTCCCAAACTTCGAGTTTTCCCCCCCTCTGCGCAAGCCCAGGACCGGACCATACACCACGATAGCAGCAACGTCCAATTAATCTTTGAGCGAAAATGACGCTTACTATAGCCTATGAATTCAGGGAGGGAATGGGAAGTGGAACGGCCTTTAGCACGTATTCAATGTACAGTAAGGGCGCGCCAAGCTCGAGCATCTGATTCAAGCCCTGGGCATCTCTAAGGTACGTGTTTTTCTGTTGTTTCACTTGCTCCAGCTACAGGTCTAGTCTAAGAGCTGTTTACTAATGATGATAGCTGAGTATGCTGCTAGAACATGTGTTTGCAATCAGGACCAACTGTAAAAATGTATTTTAAGTACAGTAGACATTAATTACATCATAATAAATAATAAATGGGGGAAAAAACTGGAAAAACACCCCACTTTTTATGTTTTTTAATATTTTGTCATGATTAATCTTATTAACATGAAACATTAACTATATAGTTTTTTAAAATGTTTCTGTGAGTTCTTTTGTGAGTTTATATTCCTCATATGTGTTGGACATATCCTGCAGTGTCCTGTGTAGTACAGCAGACCGGATCTAGACCCGTATTCATCACCACACATCCGCAACTAGTTAAATTCAGACGCGCTTATACCCGATTTATTTTAAAATAAACGCACATTACATTCAGTATGCTTGCCTTAATTAATCAGGCCCTCGGCGTTCTGGCACCCTAAGTCCCCCCCAGACCCACCTTATGGTAGCGCTGCCCCTGAAATCGTCATCACAGGCTTTATCTGTTAATCAGATTTGGGGGGGGGGGTATATATAAAAACTGCATTTATCATTTACTAATGTGGTTTGTGGTACATTCCATACTCCCCATAAATAACTATCATGCTTAACTCCCCGCTGCAGCCGGGGACCACACACCCAGGAGTTCAGAAACAGATCAGAGTTGGCGTAAGGTGAACATTAATTTTCCTCTTTTATTTCTAATCATTGCCTTCCAATAACTGAAAACTAATTTAAATAATTTTAATTAATTCAATGTACTTTCAAATGTTACCGGGTCATCTGGGTGAGGGCACTTTCTCTGTTGTTGCGATATAATATTCATCTGCGTTACCATTCAAACAATTGTAACCACTGAGCTACATCAGCCTCTACACAGTGTATCTGAAATGATGGATGATCTTGTGTAAGCGCAATTGTTTCCTTTTTAATTGGTGGTTTTGTCCGTATGGTAATTTCTTTTCTCTGCTTTTTTTTTTTTATTTTTTGAAATGGGAGAAGTAGGCATTGCAAATTGGATTTCCCAAGAGAAGTTTTCAGTCCCACTTGAGCAAGTATAGCAGCTGGTTTGTCCAGCGAATTGCTTCAGTCGAAACCACCTTGTCAACATTCTCTCTCCATGTAGTAGCCTTATTAATTCCGCCTTGTGACATCCTGTCAGATGCTTGCCAGGTGGTAAGGCGTCTCTGGATGAGAGGAAAACAGCGGACGACCATGTAGAATGTTGTTTGCAATGAATGTAGCAAGAACGGACTCTGTTCTGAAGTTTGTGTATCTACATGTAACATTCTCTGAAAGCCGACATTGATTCTTTGCCAGATTTTTCATATATATCTATTTTATATCCTGAAATATAGGCATCCCTTTTGGAAGTTTGGGGGTTTCCTATAACTAAACCAATAAACATTTTTCAGTTTTATTTACCACCAATCATGTCTACAGGATCATTTATTTAAGGAATATTAATAATAATATAATAATATTATATATATTATATATTATATATTTTATAATTAATAATATTAATGCTGCCGGCTGAGGCTTGGAACTGGATAACGGGCAACTAGAATTGACCAAGCAGCAATAAAATACAGAAGTGAATGTTGTAAAGATAATAAAGATGAAGATTTGATTCTACTGCCCTCTGGCTGTGATTCTTAGGCTTAAGTTGGTACGATATCTACAATCCTATACTTAAATGTTACATATTATAATCCCACACCCATAGGAGATGTCTGACAAACGTCCGGGGTTCTGTCTGTTTGAAAGAATTCCAGGGGTGTTGTTTCCATGGAATCGGATGACCCTGCCAGCCTGAGAAATTAACCTATAAGACAAAATGATTCTGCGCTAACGCTTGGTCTTGCTAAGGTATAAAGGTTCAACTCAACACTTTGCTGCTCTTTGGACTTGTGCCAGAGGACTCTGCATTTTGACGAGAGGCTGCTTGTCAAGAGTTTGCAGTGCAATCTGGTTCTCCCCTGCTCGGAAAATAGGATGTGAAGAGACTGACTAATGGAGCCTTTCTAATATTATCTACACAGCTGTAACTGTTTACCGTCATTTATAAACTTCTGACACGTGAAGACGTTGTCTTTGGGTCCATGAACCAACAACTGACTACGCACCTGGCCAGGCCCAAAGTCCTCTCTCCATCCTGCTGTACTCCTGCTCTACCGACTTTGGGTTAACAAATGTGCATTTAGATAATGAATTATTTATTCACATGTCCCAAGTTCAAGCTAATTTTTAAAACAAAGCATAATGTACACTAATGGCCCTGACTTAAAATAAGAAAAATAGATCAAATCAGAGATCAAATTGAATTGCAGATTGGATGTGGGGAACGAAGCACAGTTCTGAGTCAAGATATCAAGCCTAGGCTTCGAGCTTGAGGGGTAGGGTTTATTGTCATGTTATTAACAGAAATAGAGATGTCAGATAGGGAGCTTCTGTTGACTGGTGGAAAGATTATTAACTCTGACAGATTGAGTTTGTGGTGGCGAGTGGACATCCAGGATGAAATGGCAGATTGCACTCAGGCTTAACACTTTGTATGTCCAGGTTCTTGTCAACAGTAGTTATTAAGAACAGTATTTCTTATTAGACACTATTAATTGTTTTAATAAAACAAATTGGTAACAATTTCAGAGATTAAAAAGATTGTGTGGGCTCCCAAGAAATCAGGAGCTTCTCTAAATATGTGCAGTTTCCATCCCTTGAAGTCTATTAAAATATATCTATTATATAAATAAATATATATACATCTATAATATATATGCATCTTGAACTTCATCCTGCAGCGTGTGACTTGCAGGATCTCTGCATAGATTTAGTAACACTCTCTTCTGCTAGCTTGGATTTCAGTCATCTGCCAAGGTCTCAGGTTTCTGAAGTTCAGTTTTCAAGGGCACGTGTTACCCTTAAAGCTTTACAGGGATGTAGATGAAATTTCCAAAATCTTGGTCCAAACTCAAAATGTAAAGTTCTAGCCGCCGTAATAATGGGTAAAAATAAAAAAAAGTACATAGTTGTTTATGTGTTTGTGTTTTGCAATTATATTATATCACAGTATTGCTGTTTGTATTATCAGTGTCATCAGATTTACAAGACCAAGTTAATTGTCCTAGCTAAATACTTGCTGGTCATGTGACCAGACTCGGTGGACATAACATGATGGAGTCTAGCACCTAAATGTGTTTAAATACCACTGTAATGTGTTTTTCATGCTCGAGAAATCTTTGTGATGCGAAACATTTCATTTAGATGCAGTTACCTGCCTATGTTCAAGTCTTTGAAGAGGAACCAGGATGCTGCAGGAAACAGGAATTACTCTCATGCATAGGAGCTCACATGCAATCACACTTGTAACCACCTCCTCTTCCTTCAGAGCAGTGGTGGACAGGTTTGGAGTGGAAGGGAGTTTTCTAAGGGGCTGTATAGTGCTTCACAGATCTAGGCAGCCTCTATGGGAGTGACCATGACCCCATTGTGATATGACCACACCCTTCATGATGTGGCCACACCCCCTGTCCAGATGCTGGGCACTCAAATGTTGGAAGGTATGGTTAATTGATTTAATCACATGATTGTACTTGGTTTTGTGACTACAAAAATTAATATGGGAGTTCAGCAGTAAATACTAAGGCCTTATTCATCCAGGAGGGTGGAGGTGATTACTTGTAACTGCAGTTATCATCAGTGTGCTTCTGTATACTGAAACAGTTGCGGGGGGTGGGTTATTGATATCATATAGTTGGGTCATCCATCCTGCTACGACATGTTGCAAGGGAATTTTAAGATATGAAAGTCAATGAAGATAGGCTCGGTAAGCAATTGTTCAATACTTTTTTTAATATATATATATATATATATATATATATATGTATATTTATATATATATATATATATATATATATATATATATATATAATGTATTTTTTTTCCCTGAAAGACAGTTTTGTGGACAGAGCCAGATTTACGGAATCTTTACATAATTGAAGACCTCTACGGCTCTAAGCCCAGCCCCTTCCGCTAGCCACACGGTTCTACTGCAGTTAAAAGTTAAACATTAGTTTATATTTCCCATTCCTTCAGAAAAAGCCACTTGTCAACCCCCGCCAGCATTTATCACAGACCGTCTGTGTGATAAATACCAAGGGGCGTATGTAACAATATTTGCAGTTTTGTCCCATGGCTCATTCTGGAGATACACTGCTGTGCTGTTACACCTCACTGTGGTGTCTATTTACCAATCAGCGCAACATATGAATGAAACTTTTCAATCCTCATCGCATAGATGCGGATTGAAAAGTTTCTCATATGTATCAAAATATCAACACAGGAACAGCCGTTCTGAAAAACGGCTGCTCCTGTGAAGATTAACACTTACTTGTCACTTGGGTCTTCTTTTCTCCTCCCTGTGCGATGCTGCTTACCCCTCTTTCAATCCCTGTGCGCATGCGCCGACCAGTAAACTCGGACATGCTCACAGAGATCCCCGAATGAATGAACCTGAGTCATGTGACATGATCCCTCCACACATGCGCTGTGCAGCTTTTCTCTTCGGAGCAGAGCTGTTTTCAGTGAAAGTTTTCAATCATGGTAATGTACGCCAGCTTGAGATGGCGCCAGCTTCAGATGGCGTACATTAACATGATTGAAAACTAAGTATCGGTCATTGGTACATAGCGTTACTGAGCACTTACCATACACTGTTATGGGGAGTGCTCAGTAAAATGATGAGAGAAGCAAAGCAGCAGATATCTGAGATATCTCCTGCGATGCTGGAATAATACATAGTAATTTAGTGATCAATCCTTGAAAACTGTTGTTTTTCGGTGATTTACCTCTAAATTACAGGGGGTAGAACTTTGATAAATAGGCCCCTGTAAGAGACACTACTAAACAGTCTGGATTAGTGTGCAGACTGATCATCAACGCTCTTTCATGGTTCTGGAGTTTGACAAGTAGGTTGTACAGGTCTTATACTGAAGAGCTCTGCTAGAGATATATTTCATAGAAGCATACAAACAGAGAATTTGACAGCAATAAAAGATCTACTATGTCCATCTATTTGTCCCACAACAAATGAAAAAAGTTTTATTGTGTATTTGTGACGTTTTATTTATGTTTGGATTAGATGCTCATCCAATAACCTTAAGTCTGTCCCTTGCATCTTAAATTGAATATATTGCAGGGAGACTATTCCATAGAAATTGTTACCTTTTTCTGGACAAAAGGTTTTACTTATATTACCTTTCAGTTGCCCTCCCTTTCCCCGTCAGATTAGATCCTCTTTTACTGGAAATCCTCTTTTGCATAATATGCCGCATTCTGTAACTCTGCTAATGCTCTTACTGCTTCTATCTTATCACCTGTGTCCCTTCTTTTCTCTAAAGAGTATGTTACGCTCTTTAATTCTTTACTGATTAGTTTGGTTTTTATACTGTTGTCCTCCTCTGACCTGGTTGGATTTTATTAATGTCATGTCGGAGATAGGGACTCCAGAACTGTACACTGTGCTCAAGGTGGGATCCTCCCAGGGACCTATACAAGTATATGTACCTGCTACTAATATCTCTTTCCTATACAAACAAGTAAGTAAGTTTAAAGTGTGTATGTCACACAGTGTATTGTCATTAACTTGCAAAACTAAAGACAGGAGACATCACATTATGTATACAGCTGCAGACCAAAATTATTGTATATAGACTTTTCTCTAAAAGAACATCCTAGTAAAAAAAAAACGTAAAAGGAACTTATATTCAGTGTGACAAAGTATATCCTGTTAAGATAACACATTATAAGTTACGGCATGTTAAGTGCAGCATGCAGTTGGGCGCTTCCATCCCTTACCTGTGTCTCAGATAAGGGATTTGGCTTTTGCTGAATAAAACTTCATATCATTTGAACAAGAAAAGTAATTTTACAGTACATTGCTAGTCATTTAGTATTCTGTGTTTTTTTGCATGTATTATATACATAATATATATTATGTACATATATAAAGTACATTACAAAGGCTCTGATGTTACATGACTAGTTTGGCGTAAATGTTCTTGTTTCTACTGTACATTGAAACTTCACCGGTTCCCTGCCCTTCCTCTGCGGTGATGCCACGGACTACAGACAGCAGGCTATTTACTTACAACCTGGAATGTATGGGAGACTCCCAGATTAGGTTAAGGCCTCCTGGACTCCCAGTAAAGCTGACAATTTTCTCAGACGGGCACTTACCTGCCTGGCAGGAGGACGGTGTAATGCCCTGATGATTCAAATCGTATCTTCAAGACTCTTCTTTCCATACATTGGGCAGCACGATGGCTCAGTGGTTAGCACTTCTGCCTCACAGCACTGAGGTCATGAGTTAGATTCCCGACCATGGCCTTATCTGTTTGGAGTTTGTATGTTCTCCCCGTGTTTGCGTGGGTTTCCTCCCACAATCCAAAAACATACTGGTAGGTGAATTGGCTGCTATAAAATTGACATTAGTCTCTCTCTCTCTCTGTATGTTAGGAAATTTAGACTGTAAGCTCCAATGGGGCAGGAACTGATGTGAGTTCTCTGTACAGCGCTACGGAATTGGAGGTGCTATATAAATAGATGATGATGATACATTGCCTACCTACAAGATACGAATGTACAAAAATTGATAGCAACCAATCAGACTTTTATTACATAACACACTATAGGAATTAAAACTAGTCCTGTTTGCTGGTATGGATTAATACACATAAGCACTTTGTAATTGGCTATGTTTTATTTTATTTAGCTAAGCATTTATCCATTCCACCAACCCGGGGTTAAATCCTAAGCTTTGACGCTACT
This sequence comes from Mixophyes fleayi, assembly GCF_038048845.1. Lineage (NCBI taxonomy): Eukaryota > Metazoa > Chordata > Amphibia > Anura > Limnodynastidae > Mixophyes > Mixophyes fleayi. The sequence goes on from NC_134407.1 coordinate 16,633,464, forward strand.
GAATTGATTTATATAATTTTTTTATTATTATATATACTATTATTTACTACATATATTATGATACAATACTAAATCTTGCTAAAATCTACATATGTGATATCCGCTGGTCCCTTACATTTGTTTTCCAACATCTGCCAGAAGTAGACCCCACTGTCTTGGCACTTTAATCATAAGGCTCCAAATGGTCAACAATTCCTTTTCTGTGTCTTCTCGTTATTTTTCGTCTATTATTAATGAATCTAGCTACAAACCCATCCATATTATCTATCCAGGGGAAGTCACGATTTCTGTTTTTCTGCACTGTAATAGAACTCTAGATCCAGGTACCCTGTGATAAGCAGTGATATAATATAAAACTATGGAAGAATTATCCGTACCAAAACCATATTTAATGTTATAAAGATTGGATATCTCTAAAGTAAATTATTAGTTGCCCCTTTTAACCTTGTCAGTGCCATTAGTGTCATTGGCACACATCGGTTTGATATTTGTGGCTCACTGCAGTGAAGTGTCCTTTTAAATTTGCTATGTTATGTCTGGATGAACATGGAGTAGTGTCAGGAGTGAGTGATGTGGAGTGATTGGAGACTTAGATTCACACATTGCTCCACCCTATGTCTCCGTCATAGACATGTGCTGAACAATTACGCACATTCCATTTACATCTCTCTTTTTTCCTATAGCACTCTGAGCCCCGGTTTCTAACAGCACAAAGGGACTCGTTTCAAGACAAGGAAAAACCTTTTAGCCTCCAGAGCTCACATGTTCAGACAAGAGCTAAATGTCATCCTTATATGAAGACGGGCTTAATGCGGAAGCCTTAAAATAGCACAGCTGGTTAAATGGCTCTCATGTCAATCCACAGTATGGGCTTATAAATGAAGTCAGTTTTATGTAAATTTTTTCGAGGACAGGAAGTGTAAGTAATTTGCAGCTATGATGGAAATTCTGCCTGGAATGCTTCTCCTAGAATTATCCTGAAATGTTCAAATACAGAACAATCCTTACAGCAAACAAGCGAAGTCTGCCACAATTCTTCTCGTTACAAAGGATGGTGGAGGCTGTTTTTGTGCAGTCTATTCTTTTATTAATCGCTGTGTCCTGCTTGGCATGAAAAAGATGTGAGTGAAGGCTAGCCCAATTTCCTAGTGCATGCAAGAGAATATGTAACTATTTTACCTACAGGGGACTGCAATAGAAAGCCTGTCATTAAAATAGAATGCTCTGTCACTAAGTTCAGTTATGCCCTGACTATATAAGAGTATGTCTGTGTTAGAAATGGGGTTACAAAGGGTACACAGGGAGGTACGAATGATAATTCTAGTCAATTGCAAATACTGCTTCAACATTCACATTGGAGTATAAAGTAGTACTGATCCCCAAATTGATAAAACTGACCTTAAGCAGTAATAATGTGGGGTACGGTAAATGGATAATTCCAGTTTGCTTATGGAAGCTATGGGACCTAGGGCCTTATTCATTAAGGATCTTAACTTAAGAAACTTCTTATTTCAGTCTCCTGGACAAAACCATGTTACAATGCAAGGTGTGCAAATTAGTGTTCTGTTTTGCACACAAGTTAAATACTGACTGTTTTTTCTTGTAGCACACAGAATATGTGCAAAACAGAATACTAATTTGCACCCCTTGCATTGTAACATGGTTTTGTCCAGGAGACTGAAATAAGAAGTTTCTTAAGTTAAGATCCTTAATGAATCAGGCCCCTAGTTATCAAAACGCAATGATGAGCAAGATTTGTTATCGCAGCGATAATAATAAATAAATCACTTTTCGCCGCAATTTATTGAGAAAATATCACTAGGTGAACTGAGCGGTACCCAGCTGCCCTATAGCGGAAAAAAATAACGTAGCACTTTGCCAGGCCGGTCTCTGTACAGCTATACACGTGTGAGCTGGCTAGTACCAGTAATATAAAAAGATTTAAAACAATCTAAAAACATAATATCATCTGTAAAAACCTTTTAAAACCGAAGAAAAAAGGTTTCTTTACCTCCACCCTTTGATGTATAGGACAAAGTAAGAAAAAGTCTTATCGTTTGGAATACGTCTTCCGCCTTTTAATAGATTGGCTTCATTTAAACTGAATTTGATGGAGTTGAGTTCTGACCGTGTGATTACATGTGTAGAATCAGTGCAATGTGCATTAGAAAGTGTATTATTGGGGTTGGGTACGATGCGGAAAAATCCGACATCGACAAGCCCTACAAATAAACTCTTAATTTCTGGAAAACCGATTTGAAAATAAATAGACTTACCTTGAAGCCGACGCTGGAGATCTCCGATTGGATCATCATGCTGACAGCAAGTTATTCCGATTGGACAAGTGTTCGGCACTGCAGCATGACGTCATCGCGATGTCTGTCAATAGAAATTTAAAGCGACAATGTCGGGTTAAGTGTTCAAACACTTAACATTAGTGGTCCCCACATTGCCGCTTTAAATTTCTAATGACAGACGTCGCGATGACATCAAGCTGCAGTGCCGAATGCTTGTCCAATCGGAATAACTAGCTGTCAGCATGGTGATCCAATCGGAGATCTCCAGCGTCGGCTTCAAGCTAAGTCTGTTTATTTTCAAATCAGTTTTGCAGAAATTCGGATATTCTTTGTAGGGCTTGCCGATGTCGGATTAGTGGTAATCGTGAAAACGATTACTACCGATTTATTGCATATGTTAGTAATTATAGCCCACCTCTGGCATGTAGCCCGTATATGATCTGAAATGAATCAGAAGACATCGAGGCATTGCATAATGTTCAGCAGAGTGTTATACAGGAATAATCTGGAAAAACATTAAGATAAAAACTTGGATGTGTCTTATAAACCATTGGAAGAATTAAACACAGATAATCTTCTGGATCATTGTACGTCTATGTTTCTGTGTCTCATCTCACTCCAATATTGGATGATAATTGTGTTGCATTTCCTTCTAAATGCCTGTTGGTGTCATCATGTGATTTTTAATCTACATAAACAGGCACAAGGAGGCACAAGGGAAAAACTCTGCTGCTATAAAGGACATCATTTTGGTTCAACATATTACCTTCCTGGAGTGCAATGTATCTGCTACGATGGACCAGGACGGCTTTGCACAGTGAGAGCAGGTTTATATCAGATAAGACAGTTTTGTATTTAATTGATGCACAAGCATTAATAACATTTTGTTATTAAAAAGTTTTGATTGAGAACCTATTACACTATTTCTGTCCTCTCTCTTCCATGGGGTATATTGTGTTGAAGTTGTAATTTCTCATCAGGAAGAACCTGGGAATAGTCACCAAATATAGGCGGATAATATTGATTTACGCTGTTCCGATTGGTACAAGGCTAATTCACACTCACGATTTTGAGCACCTTTTAGGAGATTGGTGGTTTCCATTTGGAATAAGCTGCACAAATAAGCACTTCCGGTTCTTTATACTTCTACAAGGAGAAAATAGGTGTCTAATTATCACAAAATGTACAAAACAAATATATATATATATATATGTGTGTGTGTGTATGTATTTTATTTATATACATTTCACAGAATAATAACATCTTTGTGACGGTTATTGGAATTACCACAAATCACGTTAGTAAACTGAACTTGAACAGTAAATTAAAATGTCAATTGTCAGCTTCACTTAACCTTTCATATCCACAGTAACTAGCGCACTTCACAGCCCTGCGGCAGTCACATGATTTTCTCTTCAGAGAGAAATGTTGCAGAATTTACGCTGTCTCCTTATCTTTCCACGATTTCCAGAATAATCTTCCTCTGCAATATACATGTGTAGTTCATAAAGGCTTATTAATGGTGCTCACTTGGTGTTCTTTGCTCACTTACATTTTAAATTGTCTGGACAATTGGGCCAGGTTCACAGATGTTCTCGAAGAAAGAAAAAATACCACAGCTCATAAAAATAAGCCAGCAGGGCAGACGTGGCCATTGCTCCACCAGACATGGCCCGTGTCTTTGTCGGAGGTTCGTGGGACATGCTCCACGCTTTTGACCTAGAGGCGTGAGACAGACCCTGTGCTTTACATTTGGCCCTTCGAGACATAGCCTACGTTTTGAGCAATGTCCTAAAAGCCATGGTCTGGATGTTTACTGAAGCCTCCTGGGGCTTGTTCCATGCTTTGATCTAAGCCTACTGATTTGTAAAGTGCATTTTACTAGGGTCTGAGTCAACCTTTTTCCGATCATCATCATCACCTCCCCCTCATACAGTACTGGGCAAAAGTTTTAGGCAGGTGTGGAAAAAATGTAGCAGAGTAAGAATGCTTTCAAAAATAGAAGTGTTAATAGTTTATTTTTATCAATTAAATAAATCCAAAGTGAATGAACTGAAGAGAAATCTAAATCAAATCAATATTTGGTGTGACCATCCTTTGCCTTCAAAATAGCATCAATGGATCAATTCTTCTAGGTACACTTGCACAGAGTTTTTGAAGGAACTCTGCAGGGAGGTTGTTTCAAACATCTTGAAGAACCACAGATCTTCTGTGGATGTAGGCTTGCTCAAATCCTCTGTCATGTAATCCCAGACAGACTCGATAATGTTGAGATCAGGGCTCTGTGGCGGCCATATCATCATAGGGGCAAACACAGGATTTGTAGAGGGGGGTTTCCACACCATGCCGCCAGTGGGCGTGACCAGCATGCATGGGGGCATGGCTATAATTTTAGACAGTGCTTGGCTGCTCTCCAACTCTTCCTATCCCTATAATATACATGGGTAATGCGTGGACTACTGTTAGGTGCACACAGCTCTCCCTTTTCAAGCAGAGCCGTGCGAAGTGGGAGCAGGGTCCAGCCACCTCAATTATACAGTGCCCCAGGCTTGGAGGGGGCTTTCCAGGCACCCCTCAGTTTGCCTATGCATCACTTCCAGGACTCCTTGTTCTTCTTTACGATAAAGTAGTAGTGAATAGTTCTTAATGACATTGGCTGTATGTTTGGGGTCCCTGTCTTGCTGCACAATAAATTTGGAGCCAATTAGACGCCTCTCTGATGGTATTGCGTGATGGATAAGTACCTGCCTGTATTTCTCAGCATTGAGGACACCATTAATCCTGACCAAATACCCAACTCCTTTTGCTAAAATGCAGCCGCATACTTGCAAGAAACCTCCACCATGCTGCACTGTTGCCCGCAGACTCATGATTGAACCGCTCTCCAGCACTTTGATGAACAAACTGCCTTCTGTTACAGCCAAATATTTCATATTTTGACTCCTCAGTCCAGAGCACCTGCTGTCATTTTTATGCACTTCAGTTCCTATGTTTTTCGTGCATAGTTGAGTCGCTTGACCTTGTTTCCACATGGAAGGTTGGCTTTTTGGCCTCAATTCTTCCATGAAGACCACTTCTGGCCAGACTTCTCCAAACAGCAGATGGGTGTACCTGGTTCCCACTTTTTTTTCTTTCTAGTTCTGTGCCGAAGTAGTGTGAATATGAGGACAAGGCTGCATATGACAGGGGCAGGATCATGATGTAAGGAGAACGGAGGAAGGCAGAAAGACACAGAGCAAGGTTTAGATGCTGTGTTCCTCAACTGCCTATGAAGCGAAGTTCACAAATCCAGCTTGTTAAAATATACTAGAACACTATCTACATACTCAATCCAGATTAAATCCAATTTAAGTCCCCCTACAGATTTTCCCATATCTTTTGCACTTTGCACAATAAATTTCAAATTATGAACTCAAAGCTCTGTTGGGGCCTTTTGTTGTATATTTGCAACTAGGAGAAACAAAGATTTATGGGGAGGCAAATAGCATATCATAGGTAAAATCGTACCACAAAAGTTACAGCAATCCGGTGGAAAACCTGGGATCTTGAGCATATGAGAAGGTCTAGTTGTACAACGTTCTAATGGCAACTGTAGGAAGGAGATAGGAACCCTGAAACAGGGACTGAGAATAGTTACCTCCAGTAGAATTGTCAAAGCTGATACTCATTGTTGGACAAACAAGCATACAGTTTGAATACTTACAAGCATCAACATGTGGGAGAAAGCAGAGGGGTTAGGGGGATCAAGGGGGTCCTCTGGGGCCTGGGGTCAAGTCTCAGATGGTTCCGGTTGGAGGAATTAAACTCTTTGGACCTGAGTCATTAAGGAAAGTAAGGCAAAACAAAGAGTAAATCTTCTCCAGGACAAACCATGTTACAATGTAAGGGGTGCAAATTAGTTTGCTATTTTGCACATAAGATAAATAATGGCTGGTTTTCCATGTAGCACACAAATACTTATTAACTTTATTTTTACACTGAAATTTAAAATTGATCTAGGACATGCCCTACCCCAACTATAAATCTGTCCTTACATTTCAAATTTACCTCCCCCTCCAATGCATCATGGTTTTGCCCAGGTGCAAAGTTACTCCTTTTTTATGCTTTGCTCTCCTTAAATCACTCAGGCCCTTTGTTTCTATGTATATATATATATATATATATATATATATATATATATATATATTATAGCGAGAGAGAGAGAGAGCGTATATCCAAAATAAAGTAACTAAGTCTGTATAATTGTAATTCTGTAATCACTCTAAGGGCTAGATTTACTAAGCTGCGGGTTTGAAAAAGTAGGGATGTTGCCTATAGCAACCAATCAGATTCTAGCTTTCATTTATTTAGTGCCTTCTACAAAATGACAGCTAGAATCTGATTGGTTGCTATAGGCAACATCCCCACTTTTTCAAACCTGCAGCTTAGTAAATCTATCCCTAAATGTCAGTCTGAATAACAGAAGCGCCCCCAATGGTGCATTACTTATAACCAGGTAATAACTTTCATAGAGCCAATATAGGAGCCATATTTTTCACTTGACAATAGCCTTTAAAGTACCAAGACAATGGAGGGTTTTTCCCATCTTCGATGTAGTATACATCCTTCAGGGAAGTAAGAGAATTCAAAACCACTTAATAAAATATTATATTAAATGTTTTAGTCTTTCTCCAGACCCCAGAAGTATAAATACTTCTACGGCCATTTGTGGCGTTGCATTTAAACTTACAAATATTTAATATATTTTAAATGTATAACGAGTGTTTATTAATATAAAAATTTAGTTTATCCACAAAACTATATATATTTATTGAGTGTTCACAGGTTTATTTATATGTTCCAATAGCTGTTTGAACCTTGGAGAATGAAAACAAGGTCACCCTTTGATTTAGACGTTGGCTTCATGGGCAACGTAGGAGCCTGGCAACCTATCGTCTATCTTATTCTGTCCGCTCTGTTTCCTGAGCTTTTAGAAAGTGAAGAGAATGCCAGAAAGGAGAGTGTATAATCTAGAAATATACAGATAAATGGAGGGTAGAGCTTATTAAGCAGTGAGTGAGTGCGGTATGTAGCGTTAAGGAAAAAGCGAGGCAACAGATAATTAGTATGTGAATAGGGGAAGACAGAATGAAAGGACTGAGAAGGAAGAGATGGGAATATATAACAATAGGACACAAAGAAGAGTATGGAAGCATGACACTGAAAGGGGAAAGGGAACCTATTAAAATCCTAGACACACAAACCCTTTGTATATGATATAGAAACGCTATTTTTAAATTTCACGGTTTCCTAATCCTCAATCGGTCCCTATTCACTCACATGACTCCGTGACCCCCTCATATCCCCTTCTGCTTAAAGCCGCCCAATCAGTCGGAGATTAGAGTTTCTGTTTCAAAATTGTCCCAGTCATAAATAAATATATAAATGCTATGGCATTACTTTATTTAACGGTTCATCAATTTAGTCATACCTACCAAATGACATTTGATTTGGTTCATTTTAGTCAAGGATTCATTGACAAGTTCGGACTCCCAGAATACACAAGTCGTATAGCGGTGTTAAGTTTATTGGTATGTATCTGTTTTTATTTCCATCTAACCCTGGGTTATGCCCTCTGAACATTCTATACTTAATTTATGTTTACTAATAGCTGGGAAAGTTAATCTGAATTGTAAATATGTTTTATGTATAACTTATAATATTGTGAATATTGTTGCTGGAAAATACGCAGAAGGTGGTCGGCTTCACTGGGTAAATGTTTCATGACGTGTTCCTTCCCCCTTTTCCTCGTCCTAAGCTTTAACTTACGGAATAAATACTGATAAAGATAAAAGATAGTCAACAAAACTAAAACATGAGTACTACATCCTTTATCAGACTATTGCTATCAATTAAGAACTTTGAGATAAGCCCTTTTGTCAGAACATAACCCCACTAATCTCACACATAGGGCTAGATTTACTAAACTACGGGTTTGAAAAAGTGGAGATGTTGCCTATAGCAACCAATCAGATTCTAGCTGTCATTTTGTAGAATGCACTAAATAAATGACAGCTAGAATCTGATTGGTTGCTATAGGCAGCATCTCCACTTTTCCAAACCCGCAGTTTAGTGAATATACCCCATAATGTCCCCTACCCAATGAAGGAAGAGAAGAAATCTGAACTTATTAAAATGTTTGACACTCTTCCATGTTGTTCTGGTGACTAAAGTTGTACGATGGTCGTGATATTATCTCAAAGACTGCTACTTAGTTGACTGACGTTTTTATTAGCCCAGACTCCTACACCAGATCACATTTAAGAACACATATTTAAAAGGACATCTTTATACTGTAGGAGAAGGAGCAACGATGGACCCCAGCAATTCAATTTAGAATTGCTCACTTTTTTCACGGGTCAACATGAGGAATCACCAAGTCATATACCCTAAGACATCAGTACCAGATACGCAGCAAATAAATAGGAAAACTCATTTTCTATCTAATTATAAAACTAGCAAAACACTCATTCGGTCTTTTCTAGTTCTCAAACGTAATGGCAGTATGAATCACATCTTTAAATGTTAAAGGCCTCAATACCCTGCAGAAATGAACCTATTTGTTCAAAACACTACGTCAGCACAGAAGGGGCATAGCATTACTACAAGTAACTCGTTTCTTCAGAGATAACCACCCGAAACTCTAATAAAGAAAGGAGCGGCAATTTCTGTTGAGCAAATATATTCCCTGAAATGTAGACAACACGTACCTGGACAATGAGGGTAGATATATTATACTCATAGGTGGTTTACGACCATCCCCAATAACACTAGCAAATTTATATGCCCCCAATGAATGGCAAAGAGATTTCCTCCTAAAATGTTTAAATATATGCATAAAATTAAAAAAGAAAGAAAGTTGGGGATTGGAGGGAATCTACACAGTTATCAATTCTGAACTTTATCAATCCATTGCCTTAAAACCAATCCAGTAAGGTATTCCTGAAAAGCTCTTAATAAGCCCATCAAATAAATGCCAGGGAGTTAAATACCCCATAGCACATTTTTTCTACACTTTCTCTCACCATTGAGTCTTCCCACATTGACACATGCACTTGGTGAGATCATTTTCCAGTTTTGACTCAAATTAAAAACGCAGGAACCCCACAGGGGAGATCAATGTCGAGACTCAACGAACATGTTCTCCAAATTCCAGAGTTCCAGAACAGAATCGATTTACTTTTCACACAATACTTCGATCGTAACAAACCTCCTGACATAACCATAACCTGAAGCACATACAGTAAAGCTTCGATTAGGGTGTCACATTATAAATTATAATACCCCATAATATAGACACACTGAACAGCCAATTACAACAGCCAGACATAAACATGTGGGAAACTAGAGGAACTAGGGAAAAAAAACAGTAAGAGCTGAACTCAATTCAATGTTGGCATAGAATGTACAACAACTCTTAAGATTTGTAACTCAAACATTCTATGATGAGGGGAAAAAAACAGATCCTTTACTGTTGAACCAAATTAAAAATAAAAGGGCCTCTTATCACTTTCAAAGGATTGTTAATCCACAAGGGCAGGGTTATAAACAAGCCTGGTTTGACCATGGCATACCAAACTTATTATATTACCATTTTATTTGAGGTACATGTTTTTCCATCTACTTTTTGTAATACAGATCTGTTTTTATACACAACACTATGGTCTATTTATCAATGTTTTAGTTACGGTGTTTATCGGAACCATGTTCGTGCAAAAGAATAGTCTCTATCTGATGACTAGGAAGAGAGATAGAGGACCGGGTCTTGTTCCAAGAGGGAATTAGGATTCTAGGACAAACTGGGATTATTTTGGAGATGGTACGGCTTCCGGTTTCCAGGATATCAGTCATACTTGGAGATAAAATTGTAAGCGGGAGGCTATACTATTACTTCATTTTGACGATTTTCTTCCCAGATGTGTCCAAATCTCAGTTCAACTTGTAGCAGATGGGATTTAGTGGTTCACTAATTGTAGCAGTGTGAATGGATTAATGCTTGCAAAGTGGCTGTACGCCATCAATTTGTTGGGTATTTGTAGCTGATTTCTCCTAAATTCTGGACATCTGTTCAGGTATTAGGATTTCAGATGGTTTGAAGCCTGTTTTCCAAGCCAGGCCCTTTTGTAGGTTTATTAAATTGAATTGTTTCCATATGTATTTTATGTTATTATCTGTATTAGTTGTCAAGTCCTTATAGATGGTGAAAATTAGGCCTTTTGAAGTTAAGGTGAAAAAATGCACATTGATTCCAACTTTGACCACAATCTCAGAGAGTTTTGTGTTCTTCTGGACTTGCTAAAATGTGTGAGTTTAAGGAATTGGTGGAAATGTTCACCAGCAACCGACGGTAAAGACCGCAGTTCGGAGAAGTCAACCAAGCACCCTAAAAGCGTTAAGTCTTATCGGAAACTGATATAATCCACATGAGAAGGCTCTCGGAGCCATGCCAGGAGGAACATTTTACAGGGAACGCTTTGCTTTTCAATTTTGAGGCTAGCTGGTTGCCGTAGAACCTGGAGCCAGGTCTTACAGTGCAGTCAGCTCCCATCCTAATTTGCTAGTAGGCCAATGCTGGCGTTTGCTTATGAGGTCTTGAATTATAAATGCTAATAATGCTGTTTAAAATTATATTTTTTAATTTCTGGGAGTGGGAGCTATTTCAGTGCCCTTTCTCCTCTATTCAGGCGCTTTTGTGACTCCCAAGAGTGTCCTTTATGAGTTCAGTGTATAGTGAGTAAAAGTATTCCTTGAGGTCAGCTTCCCAATCCGTCTATGCATGTAGTGGTCTGGAGTGTCTCTCGGAGTTCTAGCGGTGACGGACAATGGGGCAACGTATACCCTTAGTGTTGTCCACCGCGATTCTTTGAACACATCACACAGTTAAAATGTAAAACGGTACCAAGGAAATATGATGAAAGGAACTACAGGACCTTCCAGGACAAGGTGCCAGATTAGCCACTTATAAATCTGGTCTACGGGGATAGTGATTATTAGTCACTTGCCTTTTATCATCTCCCTCTCACCTTACTGAGCTCATCGGTAATTAGGCTATGTTTTATTCATAGAATCACTGCTATGTGATATACAGGAAGGATTATAATATAATGTTACCTCCAGGATGTAGCTGTCCAGCATCAATGTAAAAATGTATATTTATGACCAGTCATGTAAACATTTGAAAACCATTTGTTAATTGATATAATGACATATATATATATATATATATATATATATATATATATATATATATATATATATATATTCAAAAAGTACAAAGACAGCACTCCTGCAGCTTTAATCTTAATAACGGTAGACAGCTCTATAATTTTTTTAATCTACTAGGAATCTATTTCCAATGCTGTTTGAATTCATTGATTTCTGCATGACCCCATTTGACCAGCCACAGGACAGTAAGTCTAATACAAGAGTGACCTTCTTGACCTTTCAACAACACACACACATGATGTAATATATATATATATATATATATATATATATACACATCTATATATATATACATATACACACATTACACGCACCTATATACACATATTATATATATTTAAGCACAGGTGTCTTTACAGAGAATATATATATATATATATATATATATATACGTCCCAGTTGTGCTAAGGTTTATCTAGATTTTCGAATGTTTGGGCAGGTATTCAGAGATTCAGGGCAGGCCCTCAGTTTGCACCAATGGCAGCTGTATGCAGACAATAGCTCTCTAAGCTGAGAAACATTGATAACCATAGGAGGAAAGCAACTGCATGAAACTTGGACTCGAATCAAAGCAAAGTTTTGTAGTGTAATTATAATACACAATTGGACAGATAAAGCAATTCCTCAGTTCTGGATTCTGTTGATTAACCCTTTGCCACCTACCTTTTTTTTTTTCTTAGCAATGCATATTTTAATTGACTGCTAAAAAGTCTGCACCTCAAGCATGAATTAATATCCATCTCTATATAGTTCTATTATTTGAGTGTGAATACATATAATTAAACACCTAGCAATGTATATCACAGTCTCCTTATATTATCTCTTTTATACTGTGCTGGGAGCAATTATTGCAAAAATTACACACTATCGACGGTGATGCATGTCCCATATATATATATATATATATATATATATATATATATATATATATATATATATATATATGTGTGTGTGTGCATATATATTTTTTTAGATACACAGGATGTATATGTGTATATATATATATATATATATATATATATATTCAGACAGCTCACACATTAACCCTATAATTGCTGGTTTGCAGCCTGCAGACTCCGGATGGTTCTCATTTGCGGTGTAAATCACTCAGGTCCCAGATGAACAAGTGTGTGAGCCCTGGTGGTGTCAGCCCAAAACAGGGACATAGCGAGGAAGGAGCTCCTGTGTGTGCTGTGTGCGTTGTGTGTGTGTGCACAAGAGGCAGAGGCAGTGAAAGTCGTCTCTTTGCTGAACAACACACACACACAAACACACACACAAACACACAGCTCGGGCATTTCACCTCATCCCCGGGAATCAATCAGCTCAGCTCTGAACAACGTGACAGTGCGAGGAGGATCGAGCAGCAGACTGGCAGCAGAGCTGTCAGATAGAGCAGCGATCGGCTTGGATGTATCCAGCTTGTGCTGGGGATCCCATTAAAGACCAGGACAGGACCTTGACCGGAGCAGCAGGGACACAGGCAGTAGAGGTAAGTTTCCTGCAGCTCTACGGGTCCTTTGTTGTGGGATAGAGCAAAAATAACCCAGGGGTCAGTATCACATGGCTGCAGGGACAGTCTGATAACTGAGCCCCTATGTGCATTGCCAGCTCTGTATAGAGGGGGATACAATAGGAAGTGACTGTGTAGAGCAGGATAGAGCACAGATCTCCTATAAATGACCCTGACATGCAGATCACCAAACTGATCATAAATATGTGACCTTAAAAGTGTCATATAAGCAGATGGCTTGCACTGGATGCTAGGTCTGTTTTTTTATTTATTTCTTTAAAGACACTGTTTTCTTTTAAGCATTTTAAAGACCCCAGTGTTTTTTTGTTTTTTTTTTCCATCTAAGCACAATAGTTGCATTCATCCCAGATGGGACTAGGAATACTCAGCATTGTTAGTGCTGGACAGTTCCTGGATCAAGTCCCTCCAGCAAGATGTTTCGCCATTGAAGGGGAAAATGCCATGGTTTCACAAATGTGCCTGGGAACAGTTCTTGTGCCAAGTGCTGGCTCCCACCCATCCCCAGCTAAACAAGTTCTCTCAGTCAGACCTTTTATGTCAAAGCAGCTAAAACGCTTGTGTGGAAACAGGTGTCTATTTATTTTAAGGAAAGGTGAGAGTCTATATAATTAGAATTGATTTTTTTTTTTTGTTTTTTTGTTTTCAAAGCGTCAGCTGAACTTGGCTGGTTGGCAAAGGTGAATGGAAAGTTTGCACAGTTTATGATATTGCAATTCTCAGGAGAGTGTTTTAAATTTGCTGCTAATAATTCTGTGCCAACTTGTATGTGTATCCTGAGGGTTAGTCAGAAATGAAATGCCAAGCAAAGATCAAGTGATTATTGTTTTCTGCCTCTGTGTGATAGTAACTCATTGGTCCTATATTGTGTATTTGTGTATATACGGAGGTAGTGTGCTTGTATAACTGTTTATATATGTGTGTGTGTGTATAAATGCACACCTATATGAGTCTAATTGATTTCACAAGTAATGTAAACATTAGGGGGACATACAGTTGATTAGGATAATGTTAACATCAGTTAGATGGTATCAATACTTTTTCTGTTATAGCAAGAAGATATTTAGTGTGTAGTCATCATATTGATAGTGTCACGTGAGCTAGTGTTTTCATAATTACCACACAGGCACATCTGCTATTTGAATATATAAGCTGACCCAACTTAGTTTATATAGAACAGGGTCATAGGTCAAGCATATGTGCAGGATAGGTCAAGCATATGTGCAGGTCTACATGTAAGAACTTTATATCACAAAATAATACTTTTTATTTACACTCTGTTCTTTTTTTTTTTTAGCATTGTGAACTGGCTGTAACACAGTTTGACTTGTTTATTAAGTGTCATGTCTGGCCATAGAGGGGAGTTAGAGCAAAGCTGTTTACAACTCAGTCCTTATCGCTGCATTATTGAGAACAGAAAACTATTTTGCTCATAGTACGGGTTTTAATCTCTTCACATCAAGGACTCCTTTCCCACTAAATAGATGCACATATTGAATACTCAGGTCACTCAAGTTTCTTTCTTTTCCTAGGACAATCTTGGCTATTCACTTCTAATTCCTTCACTTGAAATGTTGGTTTTGCTAGAATGCAGATTCTTGCTGCACTTGTCTAGTACAAGAGATGGGTCCTATGACCCTAAAAAGAACGAGCAATGCTTTTAGTGGACTAATTCAACTCCAGGAGCTAGATTTACTAAGCTGCGGGTTTGAAAAAGTGGGGATGTTGCCTATAGCAACCAATCAGATTCTAGCTATCATTTTGTAGAAGGTACTAAATAAATGAAAGCTAGAATCTGATTAGTTGCTATAGGCAACATCCACACTTTTTCAAACCCGCAGCTTAGTAAATCTAGCCCCAGGTTTCTTATGGGGTCCTGATTGCCTCTTGTTTTTAAATATAAGCTGCTTTATCTATAATAACATGGTTGCAAATTATGAAATCTTTTTATTTGCTATCTTCTGTCAAAATCACCCATTAAAGCCTGTTCAAGCCATATATATATATATATATATATATATATATATATATATATACTCCTCCAACCTATGACATGGCTCCATATGCTGTAATATCAGCACAGCACCCGGCATAAACAACACTGTGTACTCGTCTTACATAATTATTATAAATCTTGTCTTAACTCTCCAGGAATGCATGTCTACATATAAATAGCACTTAAAATGCTTTCTACAAAGCTATAGAGTGTATGTTTCAGCTCTCCCTATTAAAAGTGTAAAGAAATTGTGAGAATTTTATATTAGGTAATGAAAAAAGGGGTAGATTTCATAAAGCTTCTTAAAAGGTGGTGTTGCCCATAGCAACCAATCAGATTCTAGCTATCATTTATCTAGTACATTCTAGAACAGTGATGGCTAACCTGTGACACTCCAGGTGTTGTGAAACTACATGCCCCAGCATGCTTTGCCAGTAGATAACTTGCTGATAGCTGGCAAAGCATGCTGGGGCTTGTAGTTTCACAACACCTGGAGTGTCACAGGTTAGCCATCACTGTTCTAGAACATGATAGCTAGAATCTGATTGGTTGCTATGGGCAACACCTCCTCTTTATAGAAGCTTTAGGTAATCTATGCCTGAGAGTTCAATTTCACTGGTGTTTGTACCCCTGGTGTATTTGCTCTCATTGTCCCACTCACTTGGCCTTAGATAGCATCTAGTTGACAGAAATAGACTGGACTGCATAGACAATTAATATTCTAACAACTTATATTAATGCTCTGTGTGAGACCAAAAGACAATGGCCGGCACTGACTTCTATAAGTCCAGTCCATGAGCAAATATAGAGCTGATCACCATTTTTCTTACTGTGCTCTTCAGTGACCTCATAGTTGTAATGAAAATAAGATGCATTATTGGTTAAAACTGTGTTGCTTTCTCTTCAGGGTCAATATATCAATCATGACTTAATTATCACTATCAATCCCAATATTTAATTAGCGAAATAGGTTTGTCTTGTAAAATATCACTAATAATTCTGAATTGCTTACACCTGCAGCCAAACCGGCTGTCGACAAATAGATTTGGTGACTGTTGTCTGTTGTTCCTTGTGCTGCCTAAATTTGAGAAAGGGCCTTTAGTGTAGATAGGGGCCATTTGCAAAAATTGGGTATGATAAGTTGTATTCAAGCACTGCACTTATTTGATGGGTATGCCAGTATATTGGTCCCAGAATGGATGTTTTTAAAAAGCATTGCATGCTATGCCATGTGTTCTGTGTGGCGTGTTCATTTGTGTCCGACTGGCCTGCAGCTTGCCACATATATACCTGTCAAGGGTGCAAATACACGCTGATGATGATGAAACCGGCACTAGCTAACTGCTTCTGATTGGCTGATTGAGAGTTCAGTTCTGAAGCTGATAGGTGCATTCTTCATTGATCTTATTGATATTATAGGATTTTGTTGGCATATTTAAAAATATTTTTTTTTTTTACTTTCATTCGTACGTACGCAAGGAGTGTTATATCTCCTGTATTAAGTCAAGTCTAATTGCAAATGTGTTTTTCGCTTTCAAAACAAATGTTAACAAACATTTCTTGTGCGCTTATAACCCGATTGTGTGGATGTGGATGTACGAATGCCTGACGTGATCTTGGTACATATGCCTACGACTCAGCATACGCTATTTTTACGGGCGTTTTTTTTTGGGCGCAAATTATGCCCAATAAGTGCCCAACGCTGCATCAGGCCCATTATGTCGTTTCCTGTCATGTCCGACAAACATGGTAAACTTGATGGGTAAGTGGCTGTGTCCATGTTTATTTGGTCTTTGAAAATGCGTTCTTTGATCTATTTATTTTTTAAGGTGCCTCTGACTTCACCGTTGTTACACGACCATGAAAATGTCTTTAAATGTTTAGTTTGCCAACTTGTTTTGCAGTATTTATAACAGCGATATGTGATACCTGACTAAATCATTGAGAGAGGTCTTAACTTCTCTATGGAGTTTTAATCATTGCTCACAAATATTTGGTACATACCCATAAGATGGCTCCCATCACTAAACCTTTATGTAGACAGTTTGTTTATATCTATAACAAACTGTAAGTCAATCCTGTATATTTATGTAGTATATGTTGTCTGTTTAGATCTTCTTTTAACAAAGCGGTGACAGTTCCCCTTTAAGGAGATACATTTACACAACCCATAAGTCCCAGGTCACACGTTCTCATTGTGTGACACACACAGGTGTATCTTTTTAGTAATAGCACACTCTCATATCTGAGAGACTCCAGAATCAGGGGAAGGTCTCCAGTACTCACTGCAGAGCAGGCAATTCTCCCGGAGAGAACTTACCTGACTCATCATCTACCTCCACCCACCTTAATAAGCACCAGGTGCCAGGGGCACGATGATATGAATTGCGCCAACACACCTCTGCCGCGCAGTGTTTGCTGAGGCGGGATGAGAGTCGTCATATCCCCACTTGATGAAGCCATTGATGCGTATCATGTCATCGAGCGTCACTCGTCTTCTCCTACCTCGTCTCGCATTTCACAAAGCAAGTTAGGAAAAGTAGTTGAATATGTGTTTAGCCCTCTGTTACCAAGGAGCTAGGCTGGTCCATGTAATTACACTGTTAAAAACCTTTTCATATTGACAGGTCTGACAAAGGACTGAGCTGTCACTCACAGTTGACCAGTCACCTACACAAATCATTCCTGGAAAGTGTCCGTATTTATAAATAATATTTGAAATAACGCCATAATACTCTTCCAGGATGTCTAAGAGACTGACAAATTTCGGGCAGTAGGCCGCCCTCCCAGATCCCACTTTTCTGTCTTGTGAGGTTGGCAGGGCCTTGGTTCCCATCTTCGAGCCCAAGTCAACTGTGGTCGATGATGAAAATCACAAGAACATGGCCACGCCCACAGCTGCGCAAATTGCGTTACTGCGTAACCGGTGGGCGGGCAGCGAATAAGCAGTCACCTTGTACTTGCTCCCAAATTGCACTTGGACCTCTTCTCTGGTATCTCTTGGAGGGAGCCGGTGGGGGGGTCCAAAAAGAAGACAAGTGTGTTTAAAGAGTCCCTGACATTAGGAGAAAGAGGTTTTAGGAGGCTTGTCAGTGTGATTATAAACTAACAATGCTCTTATCCTAAAAGTACATTATTTTTTTAGTGGCGTATTTTCTATAACCTCAGCCAGCCGTCCTTGAAACCTCAGATACAACAACAATCATGTCCAATCTATATGCTAGTTTAAAGAGATGACACAAACATTTGCTCCCCACACACACGTGCGCGGGCGCACACGCACTCACACACTAATTGTTCAATTAGCAGACAATATTCCCAGAACAATTATTCTATAAGCGTGCTTGTTCAATTTTTGAAAAGGTCAAAAACGTGACACCGGGAGAACAAAGGACAATGCTTAATTCAATATGTAATCTGTTTAAATTAGTCCAGCAATAGGACCTGCCGTGTGGAGGATAGATATTTATGTCAGGCAAAAAAAAACCCCATATGATTATATCTTTAGTATATTATATATTACAGAATATAGTATATGTGCATTATCTGTAATAGGTAAACCGTTGTGTATTACGACTTGAACGTTAGAGACGTTGCATAATTGTCCTTTCACATATCACAGTTGTTGCCAAGTTCTATCACACACGATTATCAAAGCAAGAAAATAGAAACCTGTTAATAGTAATATTATTGTCATTTAATGCAGTATGCCTATTCCTCAGTATAAAATATGATTATGGCTTTAAAAGAATCTGCATTGGGGGGGATAATTTTCAATCCATTTATTCTCTGTGTGATTATGTATGTACAGAGTGTGACCTACTAGACTGTTGTTTCCCATCATCTTTCTCGTGTACATGAGATCATGACATATAGATTTACACAGCGGTCCATTTCAGCCCAGCACAACATGAGAATTACATAGATACAGGCGATTTTTTTTAAAGATGTGTACATAACGCTTCTGTGCTTACAGATAAAAGAACATCATGCAGGCTATGTCCTATATCCCCATATTTCTAAAATTCATTTTAAATCTGCTCTTTGGTTTGTTTATTTGGAAACTACAACATCTTCTTTGGTAATTAGTCTTATTGTTGAATAAAACAAGCAAAGCCCCCATCTCTGTAAATTGATTTGTGCAACAGCTTTATAAAAGCAAGTAAGAATGTTGTCATGTTTCCGTTGTCATCTGGCCCCTAGAGGCGCTGTCTCATTGGATTGTACAGCATCCCCTGAAGATTAGAGGAAGGGGAGCATGCCTGAGCTGGAATACGCAGGGTTAAAAGTAATAGCATTGTAAAAGTCAAGTATAAGGGGGGGGGGGTTTACGTGTGTAACGAGCTCCAGGACAGCCGGGCGCGTGCGCAAATTAAGAAAGGGGCCAGCTGATTATTTTTCCCCTGTGTCTGCTACACTCTCATTGGGCCATGCTTGTATTTAAGGCAGGAAGGGGCAAAACTTCCCTGCCGGTTATGGTCCCTGATTCCCAGCACACTACCCTGCTTAGTCCTGTTCTCTGTATATCTCCTTGATCCTGATTATTGTTGCCGACCTATTGCCTGGATTTCTGGCTTCGTTTTATTGCCTTTGACCCTTGACCCCTTGCCTGGATACTGACCATGATTGTTTACTAGTGACCCTTGATCTATTGCCTGGACTCTGACGCTGCCGTCTTGCCTGTGACCTGTTCGACCCTTGCCTGGACTTCACTCCGCTTTCCTGGGTTCCCCCCAGCCGGTGCACATTTCACGACCCTCCGTTGACTCTGCGGCCAAGTCTGTCCCCACCATCAGGGGCAACAGCGAACACCAGACTTTCGGAGTTTTGCTGCACCGGTTGGAGGGGTTCCTAACAACGTGTAATGGTGTATATATGGAGTTCGGTAGGATTCCCTCTTAGCCAGTCATTTGCAAGTGACTTGAACAATGACATGTTTAAAGTGGTTAGTTATATGATTTGTGCAACTGATATTGCACAATAGTATACAGTATATATATATATATATATATATATATATATATATATATATATATATATATATACTGTATATATGCACTTTGTGGCAACTTTATCAGGTACCCTCCTGTGGTACTGGGTAGTGTGGCATGGATTCAACAAGTGCTGGAAACATTCCTTAGAGATTCAAGTCCATGGTGGCATGATAGCATCACGCAGTTGCTAGAAATCTCCTATTCCACCACATCTCAAAGGTGTTCGATTGCCGGGGCAAACGCAGGATTTGTAGAGGGGGGTTTCCACACCATGCTGCCAGTGGGTGTGTCCAGCATGCATGGGGGCGTGGCTATAATTTTAGACAGTGCTTGGCTGCTCTCCAACCCTTCCGATCCCCATAACATACATGGGAAATGCTGCGTGCACCACTGTTAGGCGCATGCAGCTCTCCTTTTTCAGGGATTGAGGGTCCAGCCACCTCAATTATACAGTGCCTCAGGCTTGAGGGGGGGGGGTTTCCAGGAAACCCCCCCTCGGTTTGCCTATGGGTTAGATCTGGTGACTGTGGAGGCCATTGGAGTACATTGAGATCATCGTCATGTTCTTGGTACCAGCTTGAGATGACGTGTGCTTTGTGACATAGCGTGTTATCCTACTCGGAGTAGGTACATGAAGCTGAGTAGAATGAGACCATTTAGGGATGTACATGGTCAGTAACAATACTCCTGTAGACTGTTGCATTTACACAATCCTCAGTTAGTATTAAGGGACCTAATGCATAGTTGCCTACTCTCCCAGAATGTCCAGGATACTCCTGTATTTTTGGGAGCTCTCCCAGACCCCTGGGAGAGCGGGGCAACCTCCCGAATCCTGCTTGCTTCGTTGGTGAAGTAGGTGGGGCTGTGTCATCCCGACCCCGCCCCCTGCTATAATAGGTCGAAATTTGTATTGTATAGCAGGGGACGGGGCCTAATGACACGATTATCGTGTTCACTCCCCCGAGTCACGCCCCGCCCCCCCCAACTTTGGAGATCTCCCGGATGGTTGATCTCAAAAGTTGGCAAGTATGGCCTAATGTGTATCAAGAATACACTCCCCACACAATTACATCCGCAGGATGGATGGTGGCCAAATTCCAACCCTACTTTATCTACAGCAGAAATTGAGATTCGTCAGAGCAACACATTTCTCCAGTCTTCCACTGTCCAGTTTTGGGGAGCCTGTTACCACTGTAGCCTCAGTTTTCGGGTCCTATCTGACCGGAGTGGAACCCGGTGTGGTCTTCTGATGATGTAGCCCATCTACTTCAAGGGTTGGCGTGCTGTGCGTTCAGAGGTGCTCTTCTGCATACATTGTTGTAACGCATGGTTGTGTTGTTAGGATACTAACTGCCTCACCATAAATGTAATTAATAAGCGCTGCGGCCAGTTTGCATCCATGCAAGTGTCTGTTCTTGGTGATTATACAGGTATGCCAGCATGTTAGTGGAGAAGTATGTGGATATAGTTTTATATTGTTGGACAAGCAGCGTGACAGATCCTGCTGTTAATTAATGGAAATAAATAGATAAAAGAGTTAGTTTTGTAGATGAATAAAATAAGAATAAACATTGCTGCCTAAATTACTAAAGAAAGTAAATAGAATTTTTAAGAGCCAATGGCTAGATTTGATCCTACCTCTAAATCAGCACCTACGGGTGTATTTTCCTTTCAAGCAGTGGCTTACAACCGATCTCTGTTCATGGGCTTTGATTATGGTTAATGCAGATCAAATGGGCTTTAATTAATGATGTATTTCCTTTACAGTCACTAAATGAAGCACATTTGCACAGTAACATTCAAGAACGCTGAGCTTACTGGTTGCTAATACACAATAGTTGAAAGCAATTTTATTATTGTCACAACTGCGCACCCTTTATCAACGCACACGACTGCTGCGAATAAAAGAGTGTTATTAAAGGTATGACCTGTGATCTTAGCATTCCTCCGTGAATTCAGATCTTTAATCATTTGGAACTATTGTATTGTTGGCAGATACTAAATATTTTCCCAAAGAGTTTGTTTAAATGGTGCTAACTCTTAAAATACAATTTGGCCATTTTAAAGAGTGGGGGTGACTTGGGTAAGAATTGTAGTTATTCGCTGTCCAGCATCGCCACGTTTCAGCGGTTTAATTCTCTATTTTTTATGCTCCCAGCTGCAAACCATTCGGATGCTATGGGCAGTTCTGCATAGAAATTGTTTCAATGTCATTTGACAGAATGAGCAGTGTTATGAGGATGCAGCTGGATGCCCGCACATTGGCTAATGCTGCCACTCAACCCGAGAGACAAGATAACCATACACACATCCCAACAGTAGTCATCTTGGGCCTGATTCATTAAGGATCTTAACTTAAGAAACTTCTTATTTCAGTCTCCTGGAAAAAAATCTGAGGATAAATTACTTCACAGAAAGGGAGGTGGAGAAGTGGAATATCCTCCCATCAGAGGTGGTAGAGGATAATACAGTAGAGCAAGTTAAACATGCTTGGGATAGACATAAGGATATACTTATAAAGAACTAAGGATTAATAGGGTTTGAGGTTAAAAATGGGCAGACTAGATGGGTCAAGTGGTTCTTATCTGCCGTCAAATTCTATGTTTCTATAAGAGCTTGAAAGAGTTCAGAGAGAGCTTACTAATAAAAAGAATATAATAGTTAAATTACAATGAAAGAAGTGAGAAACTAAGTTTGGTGAAAAGTATCTTAGAGGTGACCCAGTTAAAGTTTACAATTATATTCAAGGATAATACAAAGAATTGTACGACAAACTTTTTAGGCCCAGTATTGTAGAGGTAATAAGGGCAATCACTGGATGGATTTAAACCTGGATTGGATGTCTCTCTTATAAGGAATGTTATGAACGGTTATAATGAGCAAATTAAGCAATTATATTGGGTCAGTAACCCCCCTCCCTCCCTGGATCAACACATTTAGGTGTAACTAAAAAATCCTCCTGTTCCCTTTCTTTTTTAATTTTTCTTCTTGGGTGCGATATGGGAAATTTCTCCATTGGCTTCCGAAGTCTATTTGCCTTCTATATGTATATTATTACACCTGTTAGTGTTTGTAGTGTTTACATGTATACATATTTACCTGGTTGTATGATCATTTTATCAGATGACTGCCTAGCTGTGTGTTCATGGTTATCAACACCCAAAGATAGGTCATTATATAGCAAATCTTTATTAGACATCTCTGGCCATTTAAAGTCTGTGAGATATAGAAGGAGCACCTATTCTTGGCACTGATGGAATTTATAGGAACTTGTCTAAATGATGACAATGTACCAGAACACACTCACCTTACCCTCTGTATGAGTTGCTGGTAAGTGCCCAACGAATGCCCAGCGAGTGCCCAATCACGCTGGTTGTTTCAGAGATGTATATTTCACTATTTTAAACATTCTTAAAAACTCCTCTAATATTCATGTTATAATATCCCTTAGTGGAGACAGTAAGAATATTTTTAAGTAGAGTTCTGTGTCCTACATGCAATTACTATATATGTGGACACTTTATATGTGCATAGATCTAATGGGTGAACTTTCATATCCTTAGAGTCTACATTAACAAGTACATTTTTCCATACATGTAGGGGATAAATCACCCCTGCTATAACGTTCCTGTAACCCGTATAAAAATATCTCCACGAGTGTAGTAAAATATGTAAAGAGGTCACGGATTGCACAAGGTAATCAGTCAGGAAAGAAGTCATTTAAATGGATTCTAGTTGCGCAAAAGAAGAAAATTTAAATCATTTGAATAAATCTTGTGTAACATTTCCAGCTGACATATAGTAGCGGAAGATGCTTTTTACCATCCACAACTGGCAGGTGTTTTCTTCCCTGAGAATAATGATAGAGAAAGTGATGCACAAGCTGTGTGTCCTTTCTGTATCTCTCCTTATTTATCTCTGTGTTCTCACAGGACCGCACGAAGGCAAATGAGGTGAATGTACTTCTTTGTTCTGTCACTTTTAAAGTTGCCTAAGTATTTGTAACGGGGTGGCTGTGCCAGGTGGGGTGAGTTACGGAAGACCTCAGATTTTGGAGAGTCCATGCTCCTATGTACTGATGCCTTCCCCCCCCCCCGCCCCCCAGTGCACTCCTGTAGGATCCTATATTTTTTGTTTCAAAGACCCTTCTGACGCAGCTTTCCATTTCTCAAACTAGGGGGGAATAAGTGTCTTAAAACATCAGGAAAATAACCAGGGATTTGCCCAATCCACTCTTTTTGGATTAGACCGAATCTGAATCATATTATAAAAATACTTGACTGTGTTTTTTATTAAATATCTTTTCAACAGAACCATATGTGGGAAACGAATATATGACATATCCTACTTAACAGCGGTTGCATTCTCCTACACACCGATTGACCGCATATGTATATATATATATATATATTGCACACAGGTAAATAATCATTGTCAGTCATATATTGTCGAGAAATACCCCCATTGCAAACTAAATATTGCAGAGAGATACCACAGCTGCCCTAAATTTCCAGCCACCTGTTGCATATTAAAAGAGATAAGGATTGGGCGCAAAGACAAGGGGGGGGGGGGGGAGGAATGGGAAAGTAATGGGAATATATGATATGGACTTGGATACTGGTACCTGTTGCATATTATTTAGCCCTCCCCTAAATTCCAGCTGCTTGTTGCAAAGAGGTCTCCCCAAATGTCAGCTGTCTGTTACAAAGAGACCCCCCAAATGCCAGCTACCAGTTGCATAGAGATCACACCCAGCAGCTTACCGCTCCTCTTCTGAATCTCAGGCACCTGTATTTCAGTCTTAAATGTTCAGGGGTCATTCAGGACTAACACAGCTCTCATTGGCCTTGAACGACCCAGGAAGTGAAGGTGCTAGGAGGAAGTGCCGCTGCTAGGGTCAGATGAGTCCTTAGCGCACATGGGCAGACCACCTTTCCCGCTTCTGTCTGCAGGCGGCCGCTGTGGGCAGCTGTGCATCTGGATTTGGTTCGGAGTTGGTAATGGATTCAGCCGGACTCTTTGAAGAATGGGCCAGAACATTGAACCAAATCCAAGATTCGGTACATCCGTAGAAATAAGCAAGCCCATGCCAGTACCACATTTGAAAGTCCCAGTGATATAGAAAAGGCATGTGACAAACATATGGCTGTAAATAATTATAATATATATACAAATATGTTCTAATAGACATAAAAAAATATCGCAACTATATGGGCAAGTTAGTTCTTCTCTGCCGCCAAGTCTAGCTCCTTCCATACATTCAAATTATTCTCTGAAGCGCTACGGAATTTGCTGGTGCTATAGAAATAAATGTTGATGATGATGACTCTCTATTAAACTGCCTCCAGAATAATAAGCATAAAAATCCTAAACAAATGGGCACCTGAGCACCTGTTTCTGGCATGTAGAGGAACCGTTTATTACATTCTCTTTTTTAGAGGTGACCTTATCCTCGATAACACTATTCACTCCAATGCACCCTCACATCTGTCCCAATCTCCACTCTGAAACACATTTATTCCTCTTGTTTCAGCTGTGCCCTCTTCCACTTAGAATGTAAGCTCTCTGATGAGCAGGGTCCTCCGTACCCTTTGTTTTCATGTCTGTCTTTATTCTGTCTGCCTTGTATGTCCCTATTTTATGTATGTCCTGTTTTCCCTACTGTACGGTGCTGCGGAGCACTGTGGCTCCTTACAAATCTACGATAATAATAATCATAATGATAATTGCTTGGAGCGTGGGCTTCTCCATCCAAAACTGGTTCCATTAGACATATTGGATGAGACCAGAAGCTCTCATCCTTTCCGCACAGCTTGTCCCTCTCCGCACAGCTAGGGACACTACTAAAAATGCTTCCTTTACAAACTTTATCGCATTACAATAATCTCCCTCTGCATAAGGAAATCCTGTTTCTGCGCTACTGTGCAAAAGACTGTGCATCATCGCGCCTGTGCCATACTCTCCTAGGAACGCCCTTACACCACCCGATATCTGCTTCCTGGCTGTATAAACTACTGCTCCTTGGCCAACACTGGTACGTTGCTCCTAAACAAGTGCACGTCAACAGAAAACTAGGCGCCCTTGGGCCATTCATGGCGCACGGCGGGTTCGAAGATGCCTTGGTACTGCGCAGCTTCATAAATCTGTACTGCCCCAGCTTCAGCGTGGCCATCTCTCCTACGCTACTATGGGCGGAACAATGCTGCTATGATCATTTTTAATTTATTCATTTTTAAATACAGCTTTTGTTTTTTTTGTTTCAATCGAGTGCTCATTTTAGAAAACACTTCAGTTCCCTGCTCTGATGTTGTTTTGTTTCTTCCCCCCCTTTAAATCTCTCCCGATCTACCTGCGGCAGATGTAATTCTCCCCTTAAATCTTGAAGTGTTCGGAGCTGCTTGAGGTAGACGGATGGCTTTGGCTTCAGCTGTTGTGTTTCCATCTCCTGCTTACACTGACACAACAGAAGAATCCCAGCACCTGCATCCTCCGATACAGCTGCAGATGTTGAGGAATGAGATTGTCCGTTTCATTTCATGTCATCAAAGCTGGAATAGCCCACAAGATATAGCTGACATTTTTATTCCCTCCCTCCAGCTATCTGGTCATTAAAGATGCCAATGGTCTGATGGCTTCTACATAGGTGGAAACAATATATTTTCTTGTCTCCTGTTCTATGAAGGTCGTGTAGTCTCTGGGTTAATCCTGTATTGCCGTTTAACGAATGAAAAACTCCGATTAGAAAATATTTATTATTTTGCAACACTATAGTGATTTCATAACTGGGCTTATTTTCCATAAACAAGTTATTGTCTGAGCACAGAACTGAATCTGTGCGTGATATTTTGTGTTATATAACACAGTTTTGCAGGGTGACGCACATCATTGCACAGACAAATTAATCGAACATTACAATGACTGGGACGCACAAAAATAATCAAGCAACTTGTCCATTGTCCCGAGCTGACCCAGGGATTTCAACCGCAGTCTCCAACAAAACTATTGTTGCACAGTTGGAGAAGTGGATTATTTAGCCACTTTTATTCCCTCGGTGGGGTATCTTTGATTTATTTGTGTCTTAAGGCACACCTGTGCACAGCAGACAGCTATTTTGTGGTTCGAACCAATATCTATGAGAACGCAGCCTATCACGTCATTGAGAGCTCTCTAAGGGGCCTGTTTGTTAATAATCAGCGATTACAATGATTGTTTTATCGACACACGTCAGCGGTACAAAAATCTGTTATCGCCGTCCTTTATCAATAAAGTTTTGCCTATGCAGCTGAACAATACTCAGTTCCCTTGAGAATTCTGGCCCGGAACAGTCAGGGATAACTTACTGCGTTGCCGGAAGAGGTTCAGGGGACATGCGCGTGCGTGACCCGACCATCAGATTTGCGCATGCGCAGTGGAACTGAAATCATCGTCTTGAGTTTTCCATTCCACTAATAAGAGCATTAAAATAAATTGTTAAAATATTAAAACAATAATTACAAATATATTACAAATAGTGAACATTGAAAAAAAGGCTTTAGTCAAAGAGTAAAGCATGTTTTTATTAATTTTCTTCTGTTATCGTCATTCTGAGATGGCATGTAATGTGAAGCTACAAGCAGCCTCATGTTTTTGGTTGATGACGGTGCAATATCTGGCAGGTACCCCCTTGATGTATAGAGGAAAACACCCATTTGTCTTCTCGCCCTTAGATAAATATGCTCCCAAGGCTCTTATGTCACTGGTTCCTGGCAGTGGTCCCCAGTGAATGTATACCCTGCACACTCAAATGTTTTGATCTACAGTATTAGTGGAACTTTAGTGCTTGCAGGGGGCTAATTGATATGTCTACTCTGCCTGTGAATCTGTCCCCGTGAACCAGCTGTCCTGGTTTCCGGGAGGTGGGGGTTGTTGTTAGATGCACGGAATGCCCATGACAACCGTCATATACCTGTGAGTCTGCCCACCCATAAGGGGAATCGGTCTGGAGTTGGGAAATGGGTCTGGAATTGCTACCTGACTAGTGCCTGGGTGTGTGATTTGCATTCAGTGTCCTAGGAGGGCAGGGGCTATTGGGAAGGGCCACCCATAACTTCACCCACCCATATGGGAACTCAGTTTTGAGGGTCTGGAGTTGCTCCCTGTCCTCTCTCCTGGTGACGGCATCACCTACATATATGAAATAGTGAATTCTACAACTACTTCCTAATTGGGCCCCCCTTCTCCATTGAACACATAAAAATGTGTTAGAGTAATCTGAGCCCTTCAGCGCCCATTGGTACTAGGAGAGAACCCTTGTTGCCTAATGGATTATATAGTTCTGCTTTTATGTGAAGTTTGACAAAACATGCAGCTTCTGGCAGTACTAGGCATCCCCACTGGGTGGCGCTAGGCATGACCTCTCTGACAGCACTAGGCACACCCCTACTAATGATGTGCTGCGGAGAGAGGTGCCTCTCTCTAGAAACTTTGGGAACCTCTTTAACGTTTTGCCATGGGGCCTCCAAAGTTCTGGTTACGCCCCTTATGGGTGCCCCCACTATATTTAGGTTATACTTGCCAGCTTTGGAGATCACCTCTCTGGGAGATCTCCAGATTTGCTTGTGTCTTGTGGGCGTGGCCACACTATTTGTGCTATTAGGCCCTGGCGGGGCCAGGATGACGCGATTAGCCCAGCTTCCACCAACTTCACTGATAAAGCGGGCAGGATTCGGGACACTGCCCTGCTCTCAGGAGAGAGAGACCGGGAGACCTCCCAAAAATTTGTGAGTATCCTGGACATTCCGGGAGAGTAGGAAACTATGATTTAGGTGGCAGGGGCACCATATCCCTCATAAACCAACATTTGTGGCTTTAAAACGGACCCGTCACCAACCCCCCGCAAAGCCATTTTGAGGGCTGGTCTTATATTCATGAGAATGTAGTTTATAAATTCACTAGGGACTAGAATCTTGTGAATAAAGTTTTTGTACTACAGAAAAAGGGAAGCAGAACAACGCTATAAACTCACAGACCGTATAATAACTAATAAAAAGCTGTGATTCACTGTATATAAAAAGCAGATATTTCTAATTTATTATCTTCTTACAAACAAATCCAATAGAAAGCAATACTACAAGTGATAGAAATAACTATTGTCTAGACGAATAGAACATAAAAACTGCTGACTGTCATCTAAAACTTATTAAAATCTTCCACTAGGAAATATATCCTCTCAAAGAAGAGCACATTCACATGGGTACATTCAACAATTGCAGATAAACTGTGCAGCTCTATTATGAGACATATATAGTTGAAAATTCTCATGTAAAACAATGCGGTGGAAAATTAAATGTCGCTTAAGTGCACTCTGCAATGACAAGTTGATCGTGGAGCACTCTTATAACGCAAATATCTCATATAGAGGTTTCATATGAGATAATGGAAGTTGCTCAATCAATTTATAGGTTCAGAGCAGGTGCTTGAAAGGGTGGGATTATCCAGTAAGGAAAAAAATGTAGAGAAAATTCCCCCAGCACACTGCTGTGATCCAGTATAAAATCTGATATTCTAATTGTACATAAAATGCAGAAATCTTAACTACAAACATTTGCAAATGTAGGATAAGCCACCCGCCCCGTCAAGGTGCTTCTGCTAATAGAGTGGTCCTAACTCTAGACAATGAGAGTCCCTATACTGGGTCATACAGTCATGTGTTTTAAATTGGGAGCTAACTTACCAAGAGGAACCCCAAGAGCCTCCAAACAGCAATAGAGGACCAGCACCCCCCATCAGCTAGTGATACCAGACATGTCTCTCAAACAACAATACAGAAATGGAAGTCGCTCAATCAATTTATAGGTTCACAGCAGGTGCTTGAAAGGGTGGGATTATCCAGCAAGGAAAAAATCCAGAACCCCCCCCCAGCAATGTTCATAGGGTCCACATAATGAAAATGTCGACATGTAAGACTGGCAACATTAAAATCGAGGGGGGACAAAGCTTTTTGTCTCCCTGATTTTGGTAGTAGCAGCCTAGGCTTGCAGCACTACGGTTGGTTAAGCTGTTTGTTGGGGGGGAGGGGGGGGGGATTTGTTTTTGAACATTTCTTGCCATTTATTTTTTTTACATGTAAATGATTTATGTCAACATTTTGGCTGAGTTCATCTTATGAACATGTAGACATAATGTCTGTCGACCTTATAACTAACTGTGTAGACATTTTTGATTGTAGACATTTTGGTGTACAAATTTTCACTGTTGACTTTTCAACTACATCCCATACAGAAATAAGTAAGAGGCAAGAAAAACAATAGAATCAGTAAAAATCAATACAAGAGACAATAGAGAAAACAACTACATAAGAAGACACAACTAAAACAAAGGAAACTTTACAAAGAGGACGAGGAGATAGGAGGTAAAGAGGACCAAACATGTGAGAGGTAACCATAAGAGGATTAGGGTAGTGAATGGAGATGATAGAGGTGGAGGGAAGTGAGAGGATGGGATAGGTGGAGTGAGAGGAGGGAGTTATTTAGTTTGGGGCAGAATAGCTAATAGAGACAATAGGGGTGGAGTGAAAGGGGCAGATGGAGGGGTAGGAGGGAGCTCTCTTCTGATGGGCCAGGGTAGGCAAGCATGATATACAGAGTCACTGCTATGGAATCTCACAATTGTGAGTATTCAGAATCCCGAATGTAGAAATAAAATCGGGCATGTCAAACAGTCAACAGCATTTGGTCACCCCCTCTGGGACCCCCACACCCCACAAGTGCCCTTCTCTTTTCTCAGAAGAGGGAGCGAAGGCTTCTTTTAACCAGCACATGCTTCGGGCCGCGCGTGCTCACAGGAGGCCCGAAAAGAGCAATTATGGGCGTGTCTGAGGCTAGAGTGGCTTCACCGGGGTAACACCCAAATTCTGCTATGGTAAGATGTTATGTTGCTATGGCACTGCCGGTCCTATGAGAAAGCCCCAAATCCATCAATTTTACAGGCTCAAGTTGGCCGCACAGGTTGAGATTTGTGACTGGCTAAGTTGGGCAGATCAGCTGTCAAACAACCACATGTCTTGGGCTCGATTAGTGGGTTTGGCTGATAACTGCAAACACATTGTTGTAGTGGTCGCTGGTTTATGGCCTTTTCTTCTGGGATCTAGTAATAATTAATCCAGCTATTAAGCTATTAATCCAGACGCAATTCCCTCTCTGCCATCTTTGATGATTAGAGTAGTCCCATGAAATGGCAGTTTGGGGCTAAATTGATATAGATTAACAAAATTTCCACACCCGTGGACACTTTAAAGTTGCCGATACACATTTAGATTTTGGCCAATTCAACTAAATTGGCCAACATTTTTACTAGGAGTGAAGCAGTCTTAGACAATCAAATTCTAACAATCGAATTTGGTCTGTGCAGTTTGTTATTCCATGTTTGTGGACAAATTCCTCAACGAGTTGGTCAGATTGCAGTGATATCATATTATTTTTAATTTTATTTTTCACTTTCTTCTGCTAGGTCTTGACAAACACAAAAAACTAAATTAGAGGGCGGCGGGCAAAGTAGCATCAACATGTGGGGTGCAAAATGGCTAGGTCAGGGCATATGTACTGACAGTGCCTAAGCCAAGAAGCCTCATTCTAAATACAGCCCTGTAAGGAATGTTTAAAACCTAGGTATTGCTTGGTATGCTGTGCACTGCTAAAATGCATTAATGAAAACGTGCCGAAGGTTCGGAATAAATGCAGGTCTGCTAGTTGTGGAAGTAGATTTGAACGTGAATGGTGTCTTCGAAAACTAGAGTGTGTGCTGGAGCAAAATGAGAAGAACAGATGGGTATAAAGGTTATGAAATCATCATATCTATCAGTATCTTCTGTCTCTCAATCCCAGAGCTTTTTCCAATTTCCACAGCTTCACTTTACATACATTTTCTCCCTGGCAACTCTATATGGAAAAGTCAGAATGAATCTTACAGTTCTTCGTCTTACTTTGAAATATGATTAAAACGTTGACTAAATAAGAAGCCTAGGGTGGATTAAATAAAACGATTGGTTATAGTCCTGTTACCGTTCCACTCTTCCTGTCTACACTTGCTCAGCCTTAATGTTTTGTCATTTCCATGGTAGGGGAGGGGAAACAGCAAAGTTAATTTGCAAAGCAATCGCGGTTGCAAAATGTCATTTCATATTCATAGTTCCAGCGGTTTGTGTCGGCGTTATCTATATGCAATGCAAATGAGCTGCTGCCCATCTTGGATGCAAGTTTCCATTTAGGAGGTCAGATGAATGTAGGAAATATTTAGTGCTGGGAAGAGAAAGAGAGAATTTTCCACCCCCGTTTCTGTGATGTGCTGGGATTTTAGTGACCATTCCAACAATTGAGAAAAGATTCTGTGCACAAATAAGGTCTGGATGGACCAACACTGACCAGTAGAAATGGAGCCTGTCCCAAACTGAGGAGGTTGCAATAGTTTTCGCCAGCTTATTTCCTTAGCTGCCATCATTGCAGATTGGAAAAGTCGGGACACGATAGGTCATGCTGAATCCACACCCAGATCTGAACAAGCCATGCCCAGTTTGAACAATGTCGCTCGCTTTCAGAAAATCAGGACCATCTTGGGGGAAACAATGGGTCAGTTGGCAGGTGTGTCGTGACCAGTGCCATTGGCTAACAAGGTGACAGATTTCGGGATGCACCATTCATCTCAGATAGTCTTTCCCCAACTATAAATCATCTATGAATTTGTGGATGCTGAAATATTTAATTTTTGGATAGTCATTATATTAGGTAGATATACACAGACATTAAATGTTTAGTTGTACCCCCACCCCCACCGAACTAGCAGAGTGGCCGGGGTCCAGTGTTCATATCACGACAATTTGGGAGACACCACCCATCAGAGGCAGAAGTCGGATTTGGTGCTATTGACAAGTCCTGTATCTAGAATGGATGGGTGCAACAACTACCTCGGGGGAAGTGGTCTTATAATGGAATATTTAACAATTCTCTTAAAAAGGAGGATGACAGAATCCTGGATTACCCTAAGTAAGTTAGACTGTCCTAGGGCCGGATGCATATATACTATACCTGACATCCTGCACGTGTTATACATCGATAATTATATTTTGTTATCCTAGTTGCTGTATTACAGCTCAAAAGCATCTTTAACAAAATAGTGCCAGTCTGTCTGCTGATACGATGCTGAAAGCGTCTAAGTGTTTATACACTCGTGGCTTCCAGGCCCTACTTAGGCTGCTGTGAGCAATGTTCTAGCAGAGTTTTAAATCCAGATAATTAATCCCAAAGTTGAATGACTGGTTTGTAAACACAGATGAAGGAAAAGATATGATGGGCCGTGGATAAAGTACAGATAATATCTTTACTCTCTCTCTCCCCCCTCTCTCTCTGTCACTGTCCTCTCTCTCTCCCTATCTCTCTGTATCTCTCTCCCCTCTCTCTTCCCCCTTTCCCCTTCTCTCCCTCTTTCTCTCCTCACCTCTCTCTCCTTCTTCCCCTCTTCCTCCCACCCTCTAGTTCTCCCGCCTCTCTCCCCCCTTCCCCTCTCCCTCTCTCACTTCCTTTCCTACCTCTCTCCCCCTCTATCTCACCCCTCTCACCTCCCCCTTTCTCCCTCCAACTCTTTCTCACTCCCCCCTTTTTTCTCTCCCCCCTCTCTCCCTCCCCCTCTCATTCTCACTGCTCCCTCTCTCCCCCCTATCTCTACCCCTCCCCCTTCCTCTTTCTCCCCCTCCCCCCTCTCTCCCCCCTCTCTCCCTCCCCCTCTCATTTTCACTGCTCCCTCTCTCCCCCTATCTCTACCCCTCCCCCTTCCTCTTTCTCCCCCTCCCCCTTCTCTCCCCCCTCTCTCCCTCCCCCTCTCATTCTCACTCCTCCCCCCTCTCTCTCCCCCTCCGCCCTCCTCTTTCTCCCCCTCCCCCCTCTCTCCCTCTCCCCCTTCCTCTTTCTCCCCCTCCTCCCTCTCTCCCTCTTCCCCTCCTCTCTCTCTCTCTGTCTATCTATCCATCCTGTGCACACTAAATTGTGTCTGTGCTCATTTCTAACCAAAACCTGGAATGCACAATGGTTTCCAGGAGGTGGCGCAATAGAGGCCATTGTTCACATTTTTTCATTTATTTATTAAATTAAACTTGGCAAACAGTTGAAAATGAGGGATTGTCATTCTTTTCTGAAGAGCTGTTAGTCTGCCGACAACACTGGCACCTATTGGTTGAGTGTAAAGGTTTGCCAGCAGTACACAAATGCACCTAATACTTTTATCCACATGAATATGTGTCTCTTTGTCTGGTAATGACTAGTGATCCACAGATGCTAGATAAAAAGGGGCTCCCTTGTTTGTAAGAGAAGACTCCCCTCTTTCAGATGTGAGTACCCCTGCAGTTTCGCAAATGAGAGAGGCGAAATATGGTTTCTAAAAGAGCCTTCCCCCCTGTATCTACATGCGTGGGTTTCCTCCAGGTGCTCCGGTTTCCTCCCACACTCCAAAAAACATACTAGTAGGTTAATTGGCTGCTATCTAAATTGACCTTAGTCTGTGTGTGTGTCTGTGTGCGTGTCTGTCTGTGTGTGTGTGTTAGGGAATTTAGACTGTAAGCTCCACTGGGGCAGGGACTGATGTGAGTGAGTTCTCTGTACAGCGCTGCGGAATTAGTGGCACTATATAAATAACATGATGATGATATTGTGTGTTTTTTTTGTTGTTTGGTGATTACGATTGATCACCAGGCAAGAAGTAAATAAAGGGGGGCACCTTTCTTCCTTCTTGAAAATGAGGCTGCCCTTGTTTAGTTTTGGAGCCGGTGGATGAGATTAGGGGCTAGATTTACTAAACTGCGGATTTGAAAAAGTGGAGATGTTGCCTATAGCAACCAATCAGATTCTATCTGTCATTTTGTAAAATGCACTAAATTAATGAAAGCTAGAATCTGATTGGTTGCTATAGGCAACATCTCCACTTTTGGAAACCCACACTTTAGTAAATATACCCCCAGAACTCGTTTAGAGCGCCTTACTATCTACTTTGATGTTATTTACTGACTGCATCCTGGCATTTGCAGTGCTCGTTGCCTCCTGGGCACATTGTGACATCACAACTTGCATACGCACATAACCTTGTGACCATCAGTGGTTCTCCCAATGCATCACTGCAAGATCAGCCAATGATCACATAGGATGGTGATCTCTGGCTTTCCTTAACCCCTTAACTGCAGGGCAACTAGGACTACCTCTCTGCAGTTTTGGGCCGCATGCAGTAGCCAAAAGGCCTGATATACAGTATATATTATATTTTGAGGTTTAATCACATAAATCGTGAATGTAAACTCTATAACAGGATGGAGAGAAGAAAATGCATTAGGAACACATAAACATGATCAATAGAAACTATTTCATTTCTCATCCGCTGCCTTCAGAAAAAATATATAAAAGTCACAGTGATCTTGAAAACCATCTTATTTTGTATTAGAGAAATTAAATTGTCCCAAAGTAAATCATTTCCTCAGTATCGGTTCCACCTGGAGGAAATTGAAATTGCCGTCAATATTCCAGGTATCAATAATTTAACAGTTCGGGTAGTTTACGGCGAGATGCCCATCACCCAGCCGTTTATAGACTTTAAGGGCTGTTTGTTGATTTAAATTGAAGTGTGAATGATAAATGAGCTCGGTGTGACCATCGAATGAATATTAAATAGGTTTCCAAGTACAGAAATGAGTCCGGGCTTTGCCTTCCTAAAGGGAACGGTCAAGTTCATTAATTGTTCTACTTTTATGAAATGGCATGAAGTTCTTCCTCTTAGTACACAGACAATCGTAGTCCTCATTTGCTGCACCCGTATTGACCAGAGAAAGGGGTTTTCTCACTACAATACTCTTCTGGATCGTGCTGTCTATATATAATTCCTTTGATTACCTCTGATGAATGAACGGTATATGTACACCCTTTCAAATGAAAGTAACTGCAAAGACGTAGGGGTATATTTACTAAACCGCGGGTTTGATGAAGTGGAGATGTTGCCTATAGCAACCAATCAGATTCTAGCTATCATTTTGTAGAATGTGCTAAATAAATGATAACTAGAATCTGATTGGTTGCTATAGGCAACATCTACACTTCTTCAAACCCGCAGTTTAGTAGATCTAGCCCGTAGTCTATTCTCGTGATAAAGTCCATTGATCTTAATGTATTTTATTAGAAAGCGCTTCCTTGTATACGTACAGTATCTCACTTCCATCCCTCCTAGTATCGTCCTTGGTCCAGACCCCCTTCTCCCCAACATGTTGCTCTGCTCTCCTGACGCTTGTCCTCTCCATCATACCATTTGGGTTCCTTTTAAACGGACTATGTACGTCGCTTAGTTTATAACATCCACTTAATCTAATCTCATTGTTGGGCTGCCATGCCCTTACAGGAATACTAAACACTGTATGTTGTTGTATAAGGTATAAATCTGAATGACTCACTTCCCGATTGTTCTGCATAACTTACCAGCTATCCTTTACCAGAACACAAACATATTTTTATTTATCCTGATTATTGTTGATCTGACTGTAGTATTGTGCACTGTATATCAATGTATTGTTACCTGTTACTTGACCTAATAAAGGTCCACCTGGTAGATGGACTTGCTCAGTGGTGTTCCCCTGGATAACTATATATACAACACTCAAGTTCTACATTTCCGATGTTGTGTTTCAGCAGTAATATATTAATAGGAGTTCCAGTGGCCACATATGTGTCTAGTTTAGGAGTCCCGGTGAATCTTCTGCTATTACCAATCTCAAGTTACCCCCAGGAGTCAGGCTTGGGGCTAGCAAAACGCTCTCTGATTGGTTGTGAGCGGCTGCGGGAAAATCGGTGGCTGTATAATATAACTTAAGAATTCTGGGAAGCAATGAATGGTGGACATTTGGGGGGGTTGTTTAATATGCTATTTCAATATAATACTGAACATTTGAGGAGAGTATTAAATTTTGGGCAATCGAGGGGTTCTGTCATATGCAATACAAATTGAGGTTGTATAATATGATAGAAAGCTGTAAAATTGTCTGATCGCCAGAAACACCTATTCATTTTTTATATCTAACCCTGTTCTTATGTACTCAAGAAACTGCCTTGTGTCTGCAGTATGTCACACAAGGTAGATTAAGCAAACCTTCTAAACAGTAAAAGTGGAGGTGTTGCCCATAGCAACCAATCACATTTTAGCTATCATTCATACAGTACAGTCTAGAACATGATAGGTAGAATCTGACTAGTTGCCATGGGCAACACCTCCAATTTTATTTTTTAGAAGGTTTGACCCCACAGTGTTTCATAGCAGCATGTTTCCATAAAAGTAAAATCTAAATAATCAGAGAACCGTGTGGCCATTGGCCCTAGTTCTGACGTATGTGCATTTATTAATAGAACTGGCGACTGTCACATTGATTGATCTGTCAATGTACAATGACCTTATTAACCATACACTGAAATAGACTGGAAGAATCCTTACCTAGCTTTCCGACCCATAACATACAAAAAATATCCAGCACGTTTAGGAGTTCCCAAGCTATTAATAACATTGTTTTCATAGTAAGTAATTCTTTTGCATAATGTCTCTTTTTAAATACAGCTTTGCGATGGATCAATATGTAAAGCATAATACAGACCTGTGAACAGAAGGTGGGATAATTGATACACAACCAAGGTGCATTGCAGAGAGTAACAGCATGATATATACAATCTATTTAGTGTTAACTCTCCCCTGATGTGCTGTTTTGTAGGAAAACATTACCCAAGCTACATACAGATGAAACTGAAGCTTGATTACATTATTTTTGAATAAAACCTTTATCCCTGATTTGCATAAATTTATATATTCCCACTTTTTCCTGTTCCTCTGTGTTGACCATGTGCAAGGGCACATTGGGGGGGCTGGGGGCGGCCATGCAAATAGATTGCTGCCCATTACATACCTTTCTACGTCCAACATTCCCACCCACAGGACAAACGTGGCCCCAGACAGGACAACTAAAGTAGGGACTGTGGCTCCGAAAATCAGGACAGTTGGGAGGTATGGTAAGGTTATTTGTGCCATTGTTACCACTACAAAAATGGTTGGTGCCTAAACCACATCGTATATATAAGAGACTTAAATAGCCTCGAAAGCTTGCAATCTAAAAAAACGCAGTAAAAGTATCACCAGGACAAAAATGTACTACCTGGGCAATAGGCGGAGAATGTTCACTTAAGTACAGCAGAGGAAGATTTAAAACCCATTCATGTTTTATTAAAAACTACAGTTGTTGATGCAAAATGCATCTTTTTGTGGTGACCGCATGTTCCGGCCCCTGACAAAGACAATCAGATCGTGTTTTCATTAAATGAAGTACTTTCTGCAAACCAGATTATTGTGATTAGATTTGCGGTTCGTTTTAACCGACAATGCAGCAACTGGGGCAAAGGGCAGAGGCACACCAGCCAAAATATGTCACCAAAAGCAAATGAAAAGTCTTCTGACTTCTGAGGTGATATAATCTGTACATCAGGGGCCTGATTCATTAAGGATCTTAAATGAAGAGGTATCTTATTTCAGTCTCCTGGACAAAACCATGTTACAATGCAAGGGGTGCAAACTAGTGTTCTGTTTTGCACATAAGTTAAATACTGACTGTTTTTTCATGTAACACACAAATACTTGATAGCTTATTTGTACACTGAAATGTAAAGATGATATTTGTGTGCTACATGAAAAAACAGTCAGTATTTAACTTACGTGCAAAACAGAACACTAGTTTGCACCCCTTGCATTGTAACATGGTTTTGTCCAGGAGACTGAAATAAGATACCTCTTCATTTAAGATCCTTAATGAATCAGGCCCTAGAACAACAATAGCAGAAAATGCATATAGGGTAAAAAGGAAGATGGTCACATGACGGAGCGAAAAAGTCCTGCTAGGTTCTTTGATGAGCTACTGGGAGTCATTCGCTTCCTCTCCTTTTGCTCTTGGCCCATTTTGCTTTCAAGGATGCCAGCTTTTAGAGTTTTGGTTCATTTAACATCGAGTTCAGCAGTGTGAGCTGCTGTGCGGAGGGTCCTTGGGGCTCCCTTTTAAATCGCCTGCAGGAAGCTTGCGAGAATAAACCTTTAGCATTTTATTCGATTGCCGTATGTGGTTGCACTTAAGGAGTGACAAATTCAGGTTAATTTGCTAATCACCCTTCACTCTGTGATGTGGAGTGGTGCTTTCCTCGCCATGCTATCATTACTCTGGATTGGCTCAGGGACGATTGGTGTGTGCAGGTTTTCAGTCCAAAGGGTTTTGTGTGTATATATGTATATATATCTGTATATAAAACTAGTGAAACTAAGGTGCAGACCTTTAAATGAATAAGATGTGTACAAGTGAATAAAATCATGTGAGAAAGTGCAGCCAGGACAATTAAGACCACTGTGTTTGTGAAAAGATAGTCCGGTGCTCTGAAACAAACAACATATAAATCACTATGTGGCATCATATACATAAGTAGGAGAATACTGTGCACAATATAGTTATGTTGGGATAAACTCACCTGCCAACGTCAAGGCATCTCCTGTAGATATTATATATATATATATATATATATATATATATATATATATATATATATATATATATATATATATATATCTATATCTATATAGATCGCTATATATATATATATATATCTATATATATATATATAAATAAAGAAATAAATAAATATATATATATATATATATATATATATATATATATATATATTAATTAGGTAGACATCTGCTCTACTGTAGCTGCTTGCATGGTTACATTGTCACAATGTGGAGGTGTAGTGTATTCAGCACCAGATGTGATGGACAGCTCCAGTTACTCCAATAATTTGGTCCATACACTGCATACACCTCGCCTTAGGTTTTTGAATAGTACCCCTTAGTGTGACAAATCTCTCCTCTCCCTACTGTGCCACATGGACAATGTAAAGGGGGGCTACGTAATTATAGGGGTGGTCCGGAGAGCTTGTATAAGCGCGTTTAGACTCTTTGTTATTTATTTGGCAGAAGTGAGTATAAGAGGAATAGATGCAGCATATGCACCAAGTTGGTAAATATATGATTAGTATATTGTAATGTTGGGTATTATGTTGATGGAGCAGATATTTGTGGGTTAGTGACTTCTGCAATAGATCTTGAAGGACCAGGAACCTCTTGAATTATGCAGTCTTCTCCCCTGACTCTCATCTTGTTCCAAACACT
Source organism: Mixophyes fleayi (assembly GCF_038048845.1). Classification (NCBI taxonomy): domain Eukaryota; kingdom Metazoa; phylum Chordata; class Amphibia; order Anura; family Limnodynastidae; genus Mixophyes; species Mixophyes fleayi. Next base: position 16,673,787 of record NC_134407.1, read on the forward strand.
ATGGGGTCTATTTTACAAACAGTGAAAAGCTTTTTTTTTTTTTTTTTTTCGTTTTATCTATTAAGGGCTTAACATAGATGATGTACCACTTTCGCCGGAGGTAATCACCGCTGGCGATAAGTATAGGGAACCGTATTTAACAATGATGGCAAACATTGCAATCCTGCACCCCGGGAAACTATACTGCTGAATACCAGTGAAATACAAATATATCATGCCTGAGTTATTTCCTGTCTATATAACCTTAGGAGCAATGTCCCCAGAAGTAAAATAACTCTGGTGGGTCAAGCACCCACACCAGATGTGAGATATCCCATGGCACATAAGCAGTGGTCAGTTCTCCTGCCAGAAAAGACATTTTGAATTTCAAGTGCAGCCGAAACCTCAGTGATTCCTTGTGGTGAGAACACAGAGGGGTGGTTGAGTAACAGTCTAATCAGAGCTCTCAATATGAAATGTTGGAGACAACACCTTACAATATTTTCCTGACTCCTCCTGCTATATATTGTGTTTCACAATATTCCACTGGTGATACATTATCATTCCAGCTGTGACTACAGTTCTTAAAAATCACAAACATAATGGGCTAGACTTACTAAACTGCGGGTTTGAAAAAGTGGAGATGTTGCCTATAGCAACCAATCAGATTCTAGTTATTTATTTAGTGCATTCTACAAAATGACAGCTAGAATCTGATTGGTTGCTATAGGCAACATCTCCACTTTTTTAAACCCGCAGTTTAGTAAATTTACCCCAATGCCTGTAGCGATGTTATGGCTAATTGTATAACAATAGTTATTAGAATCTGGATAATGTCAATAATATATAAGTACCCTTTATAATATAAAATACGCTAAGTTTTTCCCCCTGAAATACTTGCAACAGGGACATGTCTTTAGGGTGATGGGCAACGGGAAATAAGAATATTAATCCACAATTAATACTTAGTGCTGAGGCAAATAATATACCTGAAATGAAGTGTAAACCTTATTAAATCTTTCCAGTCTGACGAAAAAAAATGTTACTTAGGAAGACAGAGCTTCACCATGAAACACGGCTGCAGGTGTAGAGCAAAAAGTTCCGTGCATTCGATGTGGTAGGTAACAAATAGCCTGCATATTTGGTGTATAAAGGGTTGTGGCCCTGGATGTCACATCAGACATAACTGACATGCTGTGCTTTACCATTTGGTCTTTTTGTACTACACCCTTTTAATTATTGTCTACGAGCTGTGGATTGTGGCCTTTGTAGTTTATGACAACAAATGTCATCACACTTTACTCTGTATTAGTTGCAGTAAGCAGTCTAAACATTTCATTTTCACCTGCAAACAAAATAGAATAACATTTCAATGCCTGGGCTTAGTAACATTTAGTTTAGTTTTGTAACATTTATCTTTTGTGCTACAACTCAGCTGGGAACCCATCGCATCCAAAAACATTATAGTTTATTTGATCTTACCAAGGGTGCCGGCATAACATCAACATTTCATGCATCCACCGGTATTATCCCTAATGTGTACAGCAAATATTGTAAACATTCATTACTGCATGGATTTACTCTGTGTTGCTGCAGTGACTCCATCCTTAGTTACTATCTGGGCTAGTGCACATGGATAATCTGCCTGTGATGTGTCCTGCTTTTAGTCTTCATTAAAGAGACATATGTTCGATGCAGGCTAGGGTTCAGTGATCTCTGAGAAAACACACAGGTCATACACTTATGGGCTTCACATAATGCAGACTGTTGTGGAAGCAAATAAAAGGACACTTCTTGGTTTTTCACATCAGCCCCTCTCATGGATTTTGTGAAGAACCCTGTGTGCACATGCCCATAGGGATCAGTGATCCCTAGTATACCTGTGTCATCTACGTGATGTAGAAACAACAGTCTAAAAAGTAGGGATGTGCACCGGCGACTTTTGAGGTCTCGTGTTTTGTGTTTTGGATCCGGATTTTCGTTATTTTTGAGGTTCGGATTTGTCTCGCAAAACACTTGACGAAAGGTCTCGGTTCGGATTTAAGGTATTGGATTCGGATTTTTTTTGAAAAAAACATAAAAAGTTTAAAAATCAAGTTTTTGGGCTTATTTTCACTCCTAGGCTATTATTAACCTCAATAACATTCAATAACAAGCATTTCCACTAATTTACAGTGTATTCTGAACACCTCACAATATAGTTATTAGTCCAAAACGTTGCAACAAGGTATCTTTCTGGACTGCGTAGAGGAGTGGGTCACCACAATATATATTAAAAACCCTGAACTTTTATGATTCGCACCAATAAATGTACCTGGACTGCGTAGAGGAGTGGGTCACCACAATATATTAAAAACCCTGAACTTTTATGAATCGCACCAATAAATGTACCTGGACTGCGTAGAGGAGTGGGTCACCACAATATCTTAAAAACCCTGAACTTTTATGAATCGCACCAATAAATGTACCTGGACTGCGTAGAGGAGTGGGTCACCACAATATATTAAAAACCCTGAACTTTTATGAATCGCACCAATAAATGTACCTGGACTGCGTAGAGGAGTGGGTCACCACAATATATATAATAAGAAAACCATCAACTTGTTTGATTCGCACCAATAAATGTACCTGGACTGCGTAGAGGAGTGGGTCACCACAATATCTTAAAAACCCTGAACTTTTATGAATCGCACCAATAAATGTACCTGGACTGCGTAGAGGAGTGGGTCACCACAATATCTTAAAAACCCTGAACTTTTATGAATCGCACCAATAAATGTACCTGGACTGCGTAGAGGAGTGGGTCACCACAATATATATAATAAGAAAACCATCAACTTGTTTGATTCGCACCAATAAATGTACCTGGACTGCGTAGAGGAGTGGGTCACCACAATATATTAAAAACCCTGAACTTTTATGAATCGCACCAATAAATGTACCTGGACTGCGTAGAGGAGTGGGTCACCACAATATCTTAAAAACCCTGAACTTTTATGAATCGCACCAATAAATGTACCTGGACTGCGTAGAGGAGTGGGTCACCACAATATATATAATAAGAAAACCATCAACTTGTTTGATTCGCACCAATAAATGTACCTGGACTGCGTAGAGGAGTGGGTCACCACAATATATTAAAAACCCTGAACTTTTATGAATCGCACCAATAAATGTACCTGGACTGCGTAGAGGAGTGGGTCACCACAATATCTTAAAAACCCTGAACTTTTATGAATCGCACCAATAAATGTACCTGGACTGCGTAGAGGAGTGGGTCACCACAATATATTAAAAACCCTGAACTTTTATGAATCGCACCAATAAATGTACCTGGACTGCGTAGAGGAGTGGGCACTGGGCACCACAATAAAATATATAAAAAACCTTCAACAGGTCTGCATTACACTACACATACGGCTGCTCCTCCATCCTCTCCATCATATACATGTTGGAGTTTTAGCGTGTGACAACCTCTTGTTTTTGATAATGTCAGTGCATTTTGAATATTTTTCAATTTGCCCCACACCACTGAATGTACTTTATCTATGATACGCATCTATCTATCTTGACTGCGTAGTGTGGTGGCCCCGGTACACAATTTGGTACCGAGGCCACAATATAATTAAAAAACCCTCCACGTGTCAGAATTCCACCAAACAAGTATCTGGACTGCGTAGTGGGGTGGCCCCGGTACCCAACTTGATACCGGGGCCACAATAAAATAAATACACCCTCCACGTGTCAGAATTCCACCAAACAAGTATCTGGACTGCGTAGTGGGGTGGCCCCGGTACCCAACTTGATACCGGGGCCACAATAAAATAAATACACCCTCCACGTGTCAGAATTCCACCAAACAAGTATCTGGACTGCGTAGTGGGGTGGCCCCGGTACCCAACTTGATACCGGGGCCACAATACCTCCTCCAAACATGCTACAGACAATTCGTCATTGAGATCCCATTAAGTATGTTAAAGACAGACAGGGTCCAAGTGTTATTAGTTGACTTTGTAAAGAAAAAAACTGTCCCTGTTGCACATAGTCGTGCAATGAAGACTTACTTTTTCATTTAAAGGCACGATCTTTCAAGTGTAGTGTTTGTAAGTCTAAGTCATATTATACTTTTGGTAAAATTGGTTTTTTTTGTTCCTCTTTATGTTAATTAATTAGTAATAGAATTAAAGTAGGAAATAGAATTAAATAGAATTAAAGTAGGAAATAGAGTGGTATAGAGTTGTAGTGTGGTATAGATAGAGTGGTCCACACAATATAATAATAAAACCCTCAACTGGTCTGAATTCCACCAAACAAGTATCTTGACTGCGTAGTGTGGTGGCCCCGGTACACAATTTGGTACCGAGGCCACAATATAATTTAAAAACCCTCCACGTGTCGGAATTCCACCAAACAAGTATCTGGACTGCATAGTGGGGTGGCCCCGGTACCCAATTTGATACCGGGGCCACAATACCTCCTCAAAACATGCTCCAGACAATTCGTCATTGACAGACCCCAGACAGACAGGGTCGTAGTGTTATTGTTTGACTTTGTAAACCCAAAAAAATGTCCCTGTTGCACTTGCACATAGTCGTGCAATGAAGACTGACTTTTTCATTTAAAGGCACGATCTTTAAAGTGTCAGAAAGAGAGAGAAGACACAGGAGAGGAGAGTTGTAGCTGGGGACCTGGGGTGGAAGCTCCCAGGCTCCCCCAGCATTGCCTGGAAGTCTGAGCGTGGTGACTGAGCCAGGGCAAGGAATGTGTGCCCTGGATGAGGGGGAGAACTCCATGCCACTATAGTGAACCCAAGAGAGAGGGGGACACTGCACATGGAAGAGGCCCTGGAGTGAGGGCTGCTACAAGAGGCATGGTAGCTGTAGTGTCAGATCCTGAGGCTGAGAGTACACAGAGTGACGTGTCAGAGCACAGGAGACATTATCCCCGCAGAGGAGGGATGAGCTGCAGTTGAGAGGTCTGCTGTTGAAATAGGACATGCACACTTTAACAAACCAATCATTTCAGCGACAGGGCCTACCAAACAACTTTGACTGAAATGATTGGTTTGTTTGGGCCCCCACACCAAAAAAGCTATTCATCTCTCCCTGTACAGACTAAACAGGCTCTACTGAGGCAAGATGTCGTCCTCATCCTCAACCTCTGATTCCTCTCCCCCTACAGTGTGTACTTCCTCCTCATCACACATTATCAATTCGTCCCCGCTGGACTCCACAACCACAGGTCCCTCTGTAGTATCTGGAGGGCAGTGCTGTACTTCATTGAGGAATTGATTATTCATTTTTATAAACATCATTTTTTCAACGTTGTGAGGAAGCAACCTCCTTCGCCGCTCACTGACCAGGTTCCCCGCTGCACTAAAAACTCTTTCCGAGTACACACTGGAGGGGGGACAACTCAGGTAAAATAGAGCCAGTTTGTACAGGGGCTTCCAAACTGCCTTTTTTTCCTGCCAGTAACAATATGGACTGTCTGACATGTCTACTTGGATGGTGTCAGCAAAGTAATCATCCACAATTTTTTCTATTGTGACAGCATCCAATGCAGCGAGAGTAGACATGTCTGCAATGGTTGGCAGGTCCTTCAGTCCGGACCAGATGTTATCAGCATCCCCGCCAGTGCCTCTTTTGGGAAAACTGAGCTTTTTCCTCGCAGCCATAGATGTGGAAGAAAATGAGGGTGGAGCTGTTGGCATGTCACGGTCCTCTTCAGAGGACAATCTCCTGACCAGCAGGTCTTTGCACCGCTGTAGATTTGTGTCCGCCGGAAACAGAGACACAACATACGCTTTAAACCGAGGATCGAGCACGGTGGCCAGAATGTATTCCTCTGACTTTAAAAGAGTGACCACCCTCGGATCCTGGCAAAGCGTACGAAGGGCTACATCCACAAGAGCTACATGCTTGCTGTAATCGCAATGGCTTACCAGCTCCTCCCTCACTTTCTCCAGCTGCTTCTGCAACAGCCTGATCAGGGGAATGACCTGACTCAAGCTGGCAGTGTCGGAACTGACTTCTCGTGTGGCAAGTTCAAATGGCTGCAGAACCTTGCACAACACGGAAATCAGTCTCCACTGCGCTTGACTCAGGCGCATCCCCACTCCTTTGCCTATGTCGTAGGTGGCTGTGTAGGCCTGAATGGCCTTTTGCTGCTCCTCCATCCTCTGCAGCATATAGAGGGTGGAGTTCCAGCGCGTCACAACCTCTTGTTTGAGGTGATGGCAGGGCAGGTTCAAGCTTTTTTGATGTGCCTCTAGTCTGCGGTAGGCACTGGCTGAATGCCGAAAGTGTCCAGCAATTTTGCGGGCCACCGCAAGCATCTCCTGCACACCCCTGTCACTCTTGAGGTAATGCTGCACCACCAAATTAATGGTGTGGGCAAAACATGGGACGTGCTGGAAATTGCCCATATTTAATGCCCGCACAATGTTACTGGCATTGTCTGACACCACAAATCCCCATGAGAGTCTAAGTGGGGTAAGCCACTGGGAGATAATTTCCCTCATTTTCTCTAATATGTTGGCAGCGTTGTGCCTCTTATTAAAGCCTGTAATGCACAATGTTGCCTGCCTTTGCATGAGCAGCCATTTTGTAGATGCTGCTACTGATGCAGCTGTTGCTGTTGCTGCGGAAGGGGATGCATCTACCCAGTGGGCTGTCACAGTCATATAGTCCTTCGTTTGCCCAGAACCACTTGTCCACATGTCCGTGGTTAAGTGGACAGTGGGTACAACCGCATTTTTAAGAGCACTGAGGACACTTGATTGTACTTCTCTGTACATTTTTGGTATCGCCTGCCTAGTGAAGTGGAATCTCGAGGGGATTTGGTACCGGGGACACAATACCTCCATCAACCCTCTAAATCCCACTCCACTGATGGCGGACACCGGGCGCACGTCTAACACCAACATTGCAGTTACAGCCGCAGTTATACGCTTTGCAATAGGGTGACTACTATCGTATTTGGTGGTCATGGCAAACGACTGTTGGACGGTCAATTGTTTGGTGAAAGACTTAGCGGTCTTACGACTTCCCCTCTGGGAAGATGACCGACTAACAGCAGCAACAGCAGCAGTGGCAGTAGTAGGCGTACCGCTGCAGGATTCCTCGGATGAATCCCGTATTGAGGAGGACTCAGTCTGGCTGGTGACTTGGGCTGCAGGACTGAATCTGATGGAGATTGTGGAGGAAGTTGACGAGGAGGGTGTTGCTGGTGTGTATCCAACTGGACCACGGGATTTAGGTGTCCCTGTACCAATGAGGGTCCTAGCCCCAGTTCCTGAACTAACCACTGAACTATGAAGGTTATTCAGGTGACGTATAAGGGAGGATGTTCCTAGGTGGGCAAGATCCTTACCCCTGCTTATTTGAGCTTTACATAAGCTACATATTGCCATACATTGGTTGTCTGGATTTGGATAAAAATAACTCCAGACCGAAGAGGTGCATTTTTTGGTCTTCTGACCAGGCATGACGATGGGCTTTTTCATCCCATGGACATCAGCTGTTTCCCCCCCTGGTGCCTCATTTACAATAACCACATCACCATCCTCATCATCAAGTTCCTCCACAGCGCCAGCTACATCATCAATAGCCTCCTCCCGAGCCACCTCTTCCCGTACAGTGATGGGAAGGTCAGGCTTGACAACCACCAACACCCTTGGACTCGCCTTGGGGATTTGTGATAATTTCTCTTTAGAAGGCAGAGTTGTTTGCTGTTTTGTTGCTGACAGCATAACTCTCTTCAATTTTTTGTAGGGGGGGGAGGAGGAGGAGGGCTAAGATCCGTGGGTGAAGCTGAACCACTAGTCATGAACACGGGCCAGGGCCTAAGCCGTTCCTTGCCACTCCGTGTCGTAAATGGCATATTGGCAACTTTACGTTTCTCCTCAGATGATTTTAAGTTTCTCTTTTTGCTACTTTTTCTTAACTTGGGCTTTTTGGATTTTACATGCCCGGTACTACGAGATTGGGCATCGGGCTTGGAAGACGACGTTGATGGCATTTCATCGTCTATGTCATGACTAGTGGCAGCAGCTTCAGCATTAGGAGGAAGTGGGTCTTGATCTTTCCCTACTTTATCCTCCAAATTTTTGGTCTCCATTATATGTAGCACAAGATACTGCAGAATGTGTGAACTTGGTAATATTGCAGTACCAATGGACTTATAATGCTGGATTGGTTTTGCAAATTTGGTTATAATTATTATATATTTTTTTTTTTTTTTAATTTTTTATTTTTTTTTACTTTTTTTTTATTTTTTACAAACTTGGGAATAATGGGGAAATAACTATGCCCTTAGAAGCACAGAGCACAGGACACAGCACCACTGGACTGAACAGGACACGGCACAGGACCCAGCAGCACTACGGAACTCAGCAGGACAGAGCACAGGACACAGCACCACTGGACTGATACTGCAGAATGTGTAAACTTTGTAATATTGCAGTACCACTGGACTTTTACTGCTGAATGTGTGAACTTGGTAATATTGCAGTACCAATGGACTTATAATGCTGGATTGGTTTTGCAAATTTGGTTATAATTATTATATATTTTTTTTTTTTTAAATTTTTTATTTTTTTTTACTTTTTTTTTTATTTTTTACAAACTTGGGAATAATGGGGAAATAACTATGCCCTTAGAAGCACAGAGCACAGGACACAGCACCACTGGACTGAACAGGACACGGCACAGGACCCAGCAGCACTACGGAACTCAGCAGGACAGAGCACAGGACACAGCACCACTGGACTGATACTGCAGAATGTGTAAACTTTGTAATATTGCAGTACCACTGGACTTTTACTGCTGAATGTGTGAACTTGGTAATATTGCAGTACCAATGGGCTTATACTGCAGGATTGGTTGTGAAAATTTTGTGGTAATTAAAAAATATTAAAGTAGTTTTTGGTATTTTATAAAAAAAACTTTTTTTTATTTTTTTAAACACAGGGGAATATTGGGGAAATAACTATGCCCTTAGAAGCACAGAGCACAGGACACAGCACCACTGGACTGAACAGGACACAGCACAGGACCCAGCAGCACCACTGACCTCAGAAGGACAGAGCACAGCACACAGCACCACTGGACTGATACTGCAGAACACAGCACAGCACAGCACAGCACAGCACAGCACAGCACAGCACTAAACAGCACAGCACAGCACAGCACTAAACAGCACAGAACTAAACAGCACAGAACTAAACAGCACAGAACTAAACAGCACAGAGGACCACCTAACACACCCTCCCTCTACCCTGATCAATGCCCGAGTGAAGATGGCGGCGACTAGCGGGGAATTTATAGGATCCGAGTATCGCGAGATCCGACAACGGGATTATGAGTCAGAGCCTCAGTTTCACTTTTGAATTTGGCGCCAATACCCGGATCTGTCTCGGATCCGACTCGGATCCGCAACGTTCGGGTGGGCTCGGATTTCAGAAATCCGAGCGCGCTCATCCCTACTAAAAAGACAGGCTAACCTGTCTCTTTATTACAGCCCACTTACCAGAGCAAATGGACTAAGGGGTAGATTTATCAAACTTAAAAAGGAAAAGTGGAGGTGTTGTCCATAGCAACCAATCAGATCCTAGCTATCATTTATCCAGTACATTCTAGAACATAACTAGAATCAATTGGTTGCTATGGGCAACACCTACACTTTTGCTTTTTAGAAGGTTTGGTAAATCTACACCATAAATAGCACTCTCTTTTAGTTAGTGAGGTGGAATATGTACCAAATCTAATACAAATTTCCCTTGCGTAGTATACCATTGATTTCTAAGAGGTTCTGCAGAAGCACAGGTCTCTATATTATCATAGTTGTCATCAAAAGCATCACTCCAGCCCTGTTGGTGTAAGAAGTGTAATGACTTGTGGTAGCGAATAATGTGGACCGTCATGATTAATATCACGGCTTTACAGTACGTAATTAATGATTATTTCTCTGCCTTGACAGATTTAAATATTGTGCAGCAACATACACTGCACTGCTTAGCGTTCAAGGCTCTGATGTTTCAAACAACCTTTTCTGCTCTATTAAAGTTTGTTCCAGTATGCAAAGCGTTACACGCTGCAAATTAAATGCCACAGATGATTAATTTCTGCAGCTGAATGCTCAGCAGTGTTTTTTTTTTTTGTAAAAGTTCATGTTTTTTCTTTTTTGTTTTTTTTTATTTTGCTTGTATATACGTTCTCATTATCCACATGGCCACATTGTGCCTGGAATATTACAGAGCCATTTAAAAACATGAAGACATTTGCCCAGTCTAGTGGTGTGCGAGTAGATTACGTTGAATGCCTGAGAACAGATTGCTGGTGCGTTCATAACGGGCAGCGCAAAAAACGGGGCGAGGGGGTGAGATTGCCATCAATCTGTAACAAGGCCTGTGAAGGACCAGTAGAAGCTTAATGATGTGCTTTGAATGCCATGTACGTATGTATATTTATATAGCTGTAAATCCCACAGGCTACGTTGTATCTTCTCAGCTCAGGGGCTCTGTAATATTTGACTGAGCCTCTAAATTAGAGAATGGCAACAGGAGACCCTCTGAGCTGTTGCCTGCAGCCCCCCAACTTCGTCCTGTTTTATTGTTATATTTGTTTGTTATAGGTTGTAACACTTGTTTATCATGTCTGCTGGTATATTATTATAGATAGGTGTCTTTCTGTGAATGTATTGCTTTCAATTTTTTATTGAAATTAATATACAGCCCTTGTGAAGGTTAGAGGGCCTGCCCATATTGCCCTCAAAGTGTATCAGGTTGGCCGTCACTGCTCTAAGCAGTACTGTACAAAGCAAAGCCTATCTGACAGCGAGCATACAAATCAGAGCCTAGTCTGATAGCTAGTATACAAAGAAGAGCCTAGTCTGATAGCTAGTATACAAAGAAGAGCCTAATCTGGTAGCTAGTATACAAAGAAGAGCCTAATCTGCTAGCTAGTATGAAAAGAAGAGCCTAATCTGGTAGCTAGTATACAAAGAAGAGCCTAATCTGGTAGCTAGTATGAAAAGAAGAGCCTAATCTGGTAGCTAGTATACAAAGAAGAGCCTAATCTGGTAGCTAGTATACAAAGAAGAGCCTAATCTGGTAGCTAGTATACAAAGAAGAGCCTAATCTAGTAGCTAGTATACAAAGAAGAGCCTAATCTGGTAGCTAGTATGAAAAGAAGAGCCTAATCTGGTAGCTAGTATACAAAGAAGAGCCTAATCTGGTAGCTAGTATACAAAGAAGAGCCTAATCTGGTAGCTAGTATACAAAGAAGAGCCTAATCTGGTAGCTAGTATGCAAAAAAAGAGCCTAATCTGGTAGCTAGTATGCAAAGAAGAGTCTAATATGGTAGCTAGTATGGAAAACAGAGCCTAATCTGATAGCTAGTATGAAAAGAAGATCCTAATATAGTAGCTAGTACAAAAAGAAGAGCCTAATCTGATAGCTAGTATAAAAAGAAGAGCCTAATCTGGTAGCTAGTGTACAAAGCAGAGCCTTATCTGGTAGCTAGTATACAACCCAGAGCCTAATCTGGCGGCTAGCATACAAACCAGATCTTAAAATGGTAGCTAGTATTCAAAACAGAACCTAATCTGGTAACTAGTATACAAAGAAGAGCCTAATCTGGCAGCTAGTATACAAAGCAGAGCCTAACCTGATAACTAGTATTAAAAGCAGAGCCTAATCTGGCAGTTTGTATACAAAACAGAGCCTAATCTGGTAGCTAGTATACAAAACAGAGTCTAACCTGGTAGCAAATATAGAAAGCAACATTTATAATGGTGACTAGTTCAAAACACGTTTCTGGAGGCCAGTATACAAAAATGTTAATAAATGAAGATCCAACACACTATCACAAATTCTGAAAATTTCAGTTTTTAATCCAGTGTTTTGGGACACTTGGGGTCGGTTCAATCTAGCACGATATTCAGCCATGATATTCGACTCTGCATTTTTCTGGACACTACAGTACCCAACATTGCAGATTTTCCTGCACACCTCTATGGGGTGTGATTCAATATCCACAATGTTACATGTTAGCAGAGTGCGTTCCATAGACACTCAGATGTATATCACACTGAATTGAAGCACCCCCTTAATGTCCCTTTATCAAAGTATAACACAGTAAATAAAACAAGCTTTAAACAAATATAAATATGTAATTAGAAGATTGCACTACCTGATTTCCGAGGTAATTAATAAAAACAGGTGCAGTAATTATAAACATTTTCTTCTCTGTCCCACCATGGAAAGATAAAATTCAAAAAATAAATTACAAGGTTAGGCTCTATATCATGGACAAAAGCAAAAGTATACAGGTTGCAAAACATATGTATAGCAGTCATAGAAAAATAAGAATGAAACAATCCTTATTCACCGTAGAGGAAAATGGTCCTATGATTAATCAATGTTCAAATACCATGGTAAATACTGAAAAAAATTACATTGCTTATTTTCATCATTGGAACAGTATCCTCACTGTGTATATCTACCACTTAATAACAGCACACGAGTAATAAAATCACATACAAATTGTTTTTCATTTCTACACCATACCGTTCCAGTTTAAGTCAATACCTTATGGTAATGTCAATGTCTACCACCATGTAATATCAATATAGTACATTAGTAAGCATTATCACCAACAGTTTGGTGGATTATTCCAGGAAAAAAGTTTCATGAGGAAACTAAAAACCATATTGGTACTATAAAATATGTCTTTAAAATACTTTACCCTTAGAGTACAGACGTAACAAGTGCAGACATCATTAATGTTGTAACAGAGATACAATAATAGTGCAGATAATCAGTTAGTGTATATTTATTCAGAATGAAATGTCACATCTGCTTCTTGTCCAAAACACAGGTAAATTTAAACCGTATCCAACATATGAGTCTATTATTTCTCATGAGGCAATTGCAATGTCATCGCAGAATATTCAAATTGCCTATGTGCATATGATAAAGTCTACTCCAGCTGTACTAGATAATGCACTGCAAGAACTCATATTTAGGGTGGTGGCAATACCCCTGACTCAAAGGCAGACTGGCATCTGTTCCGTGGGCCGTTCCCAGATTGAGCTACCGTGGGCTTCCTTCACCGGGTTACCTGCAATTTTTTACTCATTAAAATGTTCCTAATAGGCTTCTGAGCCGAGTCTTGCCCCAGGCTAAAATTTGCCAGCCAACCCCGGCCCAGACTCAAACCTTACAGGCTTCCACTGTAACTTATCTGTATCAGGGGCAGCTTAAATATAATTTATTGACCCTCATACAGTTTTGAAGGGCTCTGATCTCTTGTGCAGTACCAGGTTTTGAACATTTGTCCCTGTAAAATATTTCTAGCAATAAATAATTTGTGAACTGAGAAAACGGCTGCGCTGATACTCTTTTGTGATGTGAGGGGCCGACTTCTAGTCTAGTTTTATGGGCAGCACGTGGCTCAGTGGTTAGCACTTCTGCCTCACAGCGCTGGGGTCATGAGTTCAATTCCCGACCATGGCCTTATCTGTATTGTATGTTCTTCCTGTGTTTGCGTGGGTTTCCTCCAGGTGCTCTGGTTTCCTCCCACACTCCAAAAACATACTAGTAGGTTAATTGGCTACTGTTAAAATTGCCCTTATTTTCTCTTTCTCTGTTGTGTGTGTATGTTAGGGAATTTAGACTGTAAGCTCCAATGGGGCAGAATGAGTTCTCTGTACAGCGCTGCAGAATCAGTGGCGCCATATAAATACATGGTGATGATGATGATGATGATGGTACACACATGGGTTTGTGTGCAAAGATGGAGACATCTGTGGGTGGTACGAATGGTTTCACCAGTCGATTTGCATGTATTTCATTGCAGAGTTCGGATTCAGCACAGGACCACGCCTACCTTTACACCCACATGCAAAAATAAGATTTCATTTTCCAAGTTTAAATTTTTTTAAGGAAGTGGTCATAAAAAGGAAAACAGTTGGACTGAGTTGTGAAATTTTTACTGTCTCCAACATCTGTACTTTCAGGTTTACTCACAACCTTGATACAGCTGCTTTTATAGGGGTATTTCCAAAGGCCATGATTGGGCAAGCCTTTAATGTGTGGACCAATGGGATCTCTTCCACACACAGAGAGCTGTTGTCAGTCCACAGTTTTTGCAGTTCACACAAGACCCTTAAACTGTCTTTTCTTTTACTATATTGACAAATCGTCTAATACCACTTCCCTTGTGGTCGGTGGATGCAGTATAGGAGGACATACAGGGACCACATTTTTCAAGAGGAACTGACTAGTAGACTGGTACATATTTTAAAAACTCCTCTTTCATAAATATTTACAGGATGCAGAGCAGATATTGAGAATTACATCCAGTATGTTAAACAATGAAAGTTAACGAGTTGATTAGTATGTACATTGCTGGTACTAGGCATTAATACCTGTGATTAGCAATTAAATATACAATATTTTTTAATGATTTTGCGATCCATATCTTCCGTGTAACCAGATGTCCCAGGATGCTCATTTGTTTCATATTCCCCTCTCTTGCGTTCAACCTCATTTCCATAATGCCTGGGCATTAAATGCCATCTAATTTGTGCCTTTAAATATTGATAACTTTTGTTGCTTACAATGGAGCTCTATTAGCAAATTGCAGCAGTCAATTGTTGCTTTAAAGTGCACCTAGGAGAACAATCCTGGTGCGGAGAAATTATACCCAAAAATGTAAGTTAGTCATTTTAGTATTTTTTAATGTGGACAGTTCCGGCTTCCTAATATTTCTCCATTACAGCTAAATAATGGTGCACAGAGCAGCTCTATTGTCTATTTGGCGTTCTCTGTTATTTGCACTGTTCTATAAACAAGGACATAATTGTAGGGACATGTACATATTGTATACAAACTAAAACTTTGGTTTAATTAACACGTTACTAGTATTGTTATCACACGACAGATGGCTGTATTAAATGAGAACTCCACCCCAAAAAATTTAATTAGGCTTATCTCCATTGCTGCTGAGGAGAAGTGAAACGTGTTCTTCAGAACTCTTTCAGCTCTGTCAAAAATCAACAGTGAGCGAATGTTGTCATTAACAGTGCCATGTTTTTTTTTTTATGCAAATATTATTTAGCAAATGAGCAGATGAAAAGGGGATAGTCCCATAGATCCTGTGTGTTGCCTTCTAAAGCAATTTTGCTCAATGTATTGGTTAGTACTTATGTGATGACCAAGAAGACAGACTGCAAGTTTAAAGAGTTTTTCACTAAACAATGGTACAAGTAAGGTATAGATGGTGTGAACTGCATGTATGTTAGACATTTTGGTAGATGGAGTGGAAGTATTGCCCATAGCAACCAATCAGAATCTGGCTATCATTTTCTAGAATGTACTGTAAAATTGAGAGCTAGGTTCTGATTGGTTGCTATGGGCAACACATCCACTGCTCTTTTTAGAAAGAACCATCATTATCATCATCATCATCAGTTATTTATATAGCGCCACTGATTCCGCAGCGCTGTACAGAGAACTCACTCACATCAGTCCCTGCCCCATTGGAGCTTACAGTCTAAATTCCCTAATATACACACACAGACAGAGACAGAGACTAGGGTCAATTTTGACAGCAGCCAATTAACCTACTAGTATGTTTTTGGAGTGTGGGAGGAAACCGGAGCACCCGGAGGAAACCCACGCAAACACAGGGAGAACATTCAAACTGTACACAGATAAGGCCATGGTGAGGAATTAAACTCATGACTCCAGTGCTGTAAGGCAGGAGTGCTAACCACTGAGCCACCGTGTTGATAAATCTACCCCATTGTTGGAGTTCAAATAAAGGAGGACTCTTCTCAAAATTGTTATTTATTGGTAAAAATCTGGATTAATTATTAAAGATACCCCTTATTGTGATCCCCGGATCAAATGTCACTTTAGTTGCTGCTTTCAGGACTCATTTTACATTGACAACTGTACAGTGCTCCAAAATAATCTTCATTCAGAGATGCATACTGTACCTGTATATGGAACAAAAGGTCAGAGGGCCCTTGTTGCTGGAGCTTACGGTGTCTAAGTATGAAATACTTTGTTAATATTTCAATAGGGTTATTGGAACAAGGAATTGTTCTGCGTAGAAATCTAATAGTTTGCAAATTGTTAGTAAAAGAGCCAAAATTATAGATTTGATACATCCATTTCCTGTGAGAATAAGTCTGCTTGCATCCTTAATCTTTGATAACTTGTAATTATCCATCTAGATTTAAAACATGGATTTCAGTTCCTGAGATGTTGCTGTATGTCTGAGCGTTTACTGGTTATATGCACGGGAATATACTTATCTGGCTGACCTCTGTACTCTCATACATCATTCTACTACTGTTCATTTGTTCCTGCTTATTTTATTAATCATATGTAAACCATGCAATGTAGTCTCTCAGTGCTCTTGGCTTCCACTAATGCCAACATGTTTGTCAAACTGATACTTCCGCCATTCTTGCCCGACGACTTTGGGTTCTAGAACCAGGGAAAACTGATCACCATTATTGACCGTGTAAGGAATCTAACCGTGAAGCCCCACTTCTTCTGAGCCTTGGGGAGCTATATCGGCTGAATACGTATTTTGTTCACTTGAGGTAGATGTGCGCATTTTAAATAAAGGTGTTTTTTTTTTAACATTTATAAATATTTGAGGCCCAAAGAAGCATCTTTGAACATAATACTTTGCCTCAATCATTTTTTGTATATGGTACATCAATCTGCTGAATGCCTTGCTGAGATAATGTTTCCCCAGGGGGCCAGGGGAACGCGGTCACACCGCATGTAAGCTGGTGCCTGTTCCATCCTCGCCGCAGTATCCGCCATGTCCATCAATTTAATTGACAGCTCGGAGCTGTGTAATCCAGACATATCTGCGTCGACTGAGTTTTCTCAATATAAAGGATGGTCACTTGTTTTAACCTGTTGTGGTTTTAGCAACATTGTGAAAATAGTGGTGTCAGTAATCTAACATGGATTATCCTTTAGCGAGCTCAAGATAGAGTTAAAACAATGACTTGACATGACCTGCGGATAGACTGCTGTCCCCCTCTTCTGCATTGCAGTGAGCAGTCTGGTAGACTCGCACATGACACACACAAAGATTATGTAATTGTCACTAAAATGAGATGAATAAGCAAAATTAAATTAGACCCCATGTTAGCGGCTGCCAGGAATGATCTCACACTTCAAAAAACACGAAAATAGAAACCTCTGAACTGGAAAAAAAAAATCAAGCGCTGATACTCACGGTAAATTTCACTCATTAGTATTCAATCACACAAAATTACGTAGTAATTAGTTGCTTAATATCCAGGAACATGATTATTGTTCTTGAGGTAATCAGATGCCATTCTCGTATAATTACTACTCAACTCAGCTACACAGCAGTGACCCTAAAATACACCAATAGTTTACTCTACACTGGAGACTTGTCACTCGGAAGCTGAATTTATTGCAACGTTTAAAGGGACAGAGTAGAGAGCTGCATTGTGACTCAACTGAAACAGCTATTTAACTTCACCTAAAGATGCATTACAATTTATTCCCTTTGCATAATGTGTCGCGCCACCTGTTAGGATATAATTTGCTTTGCAATGTATTTCAAGAAAAGCAGAGAGTCAGATCAGGTACAACCGGCTGAGGTCCGCAGGTGAAGGCTTGCCGGAACGTTGGTGGCCCTCAAGCCTCCTACGGTCCTCCACTGCATCACAATATATATTATTTATATTTATATTGAGTATGGCTCTTTTACCAGTGTGAGGTCAGCGCTGGAAGACTTTTTCAGATTTTGATATGAGGTGGGCTTAGTGTAATCTGACACATTGGGGAAAAGCTTCTGCAGGTGCTGACATCACTTCAGTTAGGGTCATTTACAAACTGCAAAAGGTGCGGCCCCGCACTGTTCCTTAAAGTGTGCAGGCACCGTCTTGTCTACCTGAACCAATCCAAAGAATACCCCCCCCCCTGTCTGTAGCACTGAACCGAAAAATGTATTAATCTGCTCCTAAGTTTGAACATTCACCTGAAAATGTGAATGGTGGATGTAGTCTTTTTCTTGGAATACACAGGTCAAAGTTCACCTAAAATACAGGGGTGTATCATGCGTCTCTTTGAAAATATAGGATGAAATCAAATCTCCAACAGAGTTGAAAAAATCAAATCTTTTTGTGGGGAGAAAAATGCTGTGCGCCTTCCCACAAAGTTGTGGCTTCCCCGTAAATGTGTCTTATACGCCCCCTTTTCCCATTTAAATAATCTTGTTCTTCAAATAAAAAACTAACTTTTGCATATTGATGCAAAGTAGATGCACTCATGCCGCTAACTTGTACTTAGCAAGGAAGACTCACTATTGGCCAATAGGCCCCTAAATTTGGATAGAGGGACTGAAGAACAATTGAGGTTTAATGGTCATAGAGGGGCAATCATTTCTCTCAATGCACCTTGAGTTTGACCTTTTCCGAGAGGTATAATACTCTGGCACATTGGATAGTTAGATTTGGTGCATGCCATTCATGACACTCTTCCAAATGTAAATATAATCAAATAATTTCAGTGTACCATAGTCTAGTGGTGGGTGTCCAGCACTCACCTGAGCCTGCATGACATGTGTGTGTGTGACAAAGGGTTAATCAAATACTACCATCTGGTCTGTTTAAAAATTATTAAAACTCTCCCTGTCTTTCTTACACACTACTTTTTGCCTTACCTATCATGCGACCACCAAGGTTTTTTTGTGAAGAGCTAACACTCAGGAAGCCTTTGGTACTCCCTTTATCTAAACTAATCTATCAGCACTCATATTAATCAGAGTTATCATATACCAAATGATCTCCTCTGTTTCAACTATGCAGCGTTCTAATACCAAACTAAGCCTGACATGTTAATTTAAAAGAACACAGAGACATAAACCTATTTAGTGTGATTTAATATGGAAAATGAATCCACAATGAAAAACAATTAACAAAAATGACATACAAAGATATTATACAATAGTTTCTTGTAAAATAAAAGGAGTAAACAACGGAAAAATGGTACACTCATGAATGATCAGATTTCTGCCTGCTGCAAGAAAATGAATTTGCTGGAACACTCCTCAGTATGATATTGACTCCAAAAGTAGACAAATCATTTACATTTACAGAACATTTTAAATATGCTTCAGGTGCCCACAACCCCCCTTCCACTGTAATTTTAGAAGCAGGAAAAATGTGAATACAAATGAGTTTTACTACCGTCCTTTCAAAACACATTTCTAGTCAGGGAGTCTATATACTGGCCTAACGTCTTACCAGAATGTCCTACAAAGATAATATTACCTCCACACAACAGGGGGTAAATGTATCAAACTGAGAGTTTTCCGGCGGGTTTGAAAAAACCAATCAGATTCTAGCTATCATTTATTTAGTACATTCTACAACATGACAGCTAAAATCTGATCGGTTGCTATAGGCAACATCTCCACTTTTCAAACCCACTGGAAAACTCTCAGCTTGATACATTTACCCCCAGGTTTCCATTCATTTACATAACAAACTCCTGTAAGTATATTTGAGAAAATATGGCCTTTTTCTGTGTCCTTATTTCTCTTCATTCAAACTTAGCCCAGTGGCTCAGTCTCCTGTCACCCAGTTGAGATGTCCTGTGACATCACAGAATCACAAAGAATGTGAGGGGTCTGTATATAATTGATGGGTGTTGGTATAAGATTTTAAAGAGATATTCCAGTTTTTACAGCCTGTGCCATTGGTATTGGCCACTCATCTGCAGCTAAGACCACGCAACTGGATTCTCTATACATAAATACATCATCGGTATAGCACAAGAACGTAGAGACCCTTAAGAGATAACAACATAATTTTGTCTCCCCTCTCAGGTTTTAACCCATGGTTGGAGACAGAGTTCCTGTGAGCTACACCAAGATAATACTGTGAATAAAATCACAAACAACTATTTGCAGTTTTATATGACTAGTAAGTAGCTTGCATATGACAGTGGGTAACATGATATTTTCAGGGACCTCACAAATGATCCTTAGTCAACAAGGAGATGCAGAGGGACATTACTTTAGAAAATCAGATAACTTTATGTCATCAGTAGCAAGAAATGTTTGTGTATTCCAAGCAGCAGGATAATCTGTGATCATTCTGCAGCTGAACAGACATCACCAATCAATCATGGAGTAACCTGCTACAGTGTACATGCAGTGTATTCACTCACTAAGCAAAGGGCCGAAGAGAGGACATGACTATGAGCAATAGGGCAACAGGCAGCCCTGAGAAGCCTGATGCCCCCCACTGCCCTCGTCAGTGGATAAATGAAACTATTGGGCATGTACTAAAGAGGAGCAGCCCGATTAAGTTTTGGTGCATTTTTTTCTGTCCAGTAACTGAATGTCCATCACATACAAATGACTCCATGCAGAAGTGATTGTGTCACCCTGGCCTTTCCCAAGTAATTCTGCAATTCGCAGCGTGGGGCTGGCTAAGTTGATGCATCATCAAGCCATGACTCGGGATCCAGGAGGGTTCCCGCTCTTCCGGGAGTCTGGGAGGCCTCCCCGATCTTCAGGATTCTCCCGGAATTTCCGGTAGAGTAGTCAAGTATGTTTTTTAGTTTGGAATTTGACATGAGCTATTACACTAGGTCAGTGGTGGGCAAACTCAGTCCTCAAGGGCTACCACCAGTTCATGTTTTTAGGATTTCTTTAATCATGCGCAGCTGAGTTAATCTATTTGGCTGGGTCAGTAATTATCCCAGCTGTTTCTACAGACAGAAATCCTAAAAACATGAACTGTTGGTAGCCGTTGAGGACTGAGTTTGCCCACCACTGCACTAGGTAATGCACCTTATTGTTTTACTTTTCTTATATTCTAGTTTAGGTTTGTCAAAATAGCATATTTGCTTAATATATTATGTATATAATGTAATATATAAAATGTAATATATATATATATATATATATATATATATATATATATATATATTATATCATGTATGTAATGTAAACTTGCTTTGCTAGTAATATCACACTGAGTGCACCTATGTTAAAAAAAATGACAGTGCAAACACATGTCAGAGCATTGGATGTCCTTGTTGCTAGAACTTTTACTTGCTTTTAGGTAATTGAAGGTCACTTCCCCGATATTATTACTAGTGGTAAACACAAGAGAATGGAACACAGCGCATTTGGAGAAACAAAAAACTGCTCAAATGAAACACATCCAAGTGCTAATAAAAAAAACATTCGGTATTGTGTCACTAAAAACTATTGGTTTTATTTTTAGACTTATTTACTTGCATTATGTTATCGTACCTCCCAACTGTCCCGATTTTTGTGGGACAGTTCCAATTTTTAGGGACTAAAATTTTGGGAGGTATGTGTCATAAACAATTGTAATGATCTATTCTTTCCCCAAACATCTTTCTTTTTCATCTTGGTAGAATGCTGCGGAATCTCTCTAGATTAAACAAAGAAAAATGAAACATAAGCCTTTCTATACAGTCAGAAAATATGAGTGCACAGAAACAGGGTAACTTTATTCTGTCTTTTAATCACATTGATGGGGAAATGTTGCCAGCCATTCTTCCTGTGCTGGGTGAAGGCTGTACATACTAATAGTAGTATTTAGTAACAATCTCTGAACCAGCGGGAGGGTGATGGCTGCTTTTCAAATTGTTCCCCACACATTGTTTTGATTGTTTTGCTGCAAAGCAATATATTGTGTTTTGTTGTTAATCAGCTTTCCTTTTAAAATGACATACTTCTAACACCCATAACTGCCTCACTGTAATGCATTCTGCCTTTGTTTATTTCAAGATAGAATTATATATCTTCTAAAAGTTTATTCTGTCAAAAAATATTTTTTTTGTTCATAGTTATATGGATACTACCCATAAAAAAATATTATTCTTTATTTGTACTCGGGAAATAATGTAGGGGAAATAATGGGGAAATTGAGAATTCAGACTTTTTACTTAGAGCCCTTTCACAGCATGGTGGCTCAGTGGTTAGCACTTCAATTCACAGCACTGTGGTCTTGAGTTCAATTCCTAACCAGGCCCTTATGGAGTTTGTGGGTTTCCGTGGGTTTCCTCCCACACTCCCAAAACATACTTATAGGTTAATTAGCTGCTAACAAAATTAACCCTAGTTAGGGAAATTAGGCTGTGAATATTCTCTGTACATCGCTGCGGAATAGGTGGCGCTATATATAAATAAATGATGATGGTCCTTTGTAAACTTCCCTCTCACTTTCTCCCCGCTTCTTCAGAGCTTTCACATGTAGACTGGGCTAAAGCACAGGTAACTGGATTGCTGTGTGTAGTTGGCAGATTTGTATATGGTTTTTTAAGTGTTTTTAGTATTGTTTTAATTTCTAGTTATTATTTTGTATTTTTTTTAGTATTGTAGTATTTCTTAATTCTGCTTTATTATTTTATTTTGGATTATTTGATGGGTACAGATACACCAATCATGCCCAGAAGGTTGCACATTCTCCATTGGAGAGAGGACCCAATCACGTTTATTCCTATTGAGATTAGATGAATAAGAATGGAATGTTCAAATGGCTTAAAAAAATAAAGTCAATACCCAGACAAGAAAGTCAGAGGTAGTTACAGTGTACATATGGTGGAGGCAGCCATCTTTTGGGTTGAACCAATATTTGTGAGTATGCAGCCAATCAGTCTACTAAGAACTATTGACGTCACTGAGTCATAAGTCATATGGGGTCTGTTTAACAAAGGGCGAAAAGCCGTATGGCTGGCTATAAGACCCAGGAATAAGATTCGCCGGGTCTTTGCCTATTTAAAGGATCTCAGTATGGCGTTAACAGAAGAAAATCATAGAGAAATGCTGTATTCTTTGAATAATAATTTTTGAGCACGTGTAAAATGTTTGATTTTTTTAAACTATTTGTAACAATTTATTT
Organism: Mixophyes fleayi; assembly: GCF_038048845.1. Classification (NCBI taxonomy): domain Eukaryota; kingdom Metazoa; phylum Chordata; class Amphibia; order Anura; family Limnodynastidae; genus Mixophyes; species Mixophyes fleayi. The sequence continues at coordinate 16,696,725 of NC_134407.1, forward strand.
ATTTTTGGTGACTATGTGGGACTGAATACCCAGTCTGGGCTTTCTGCTCCACTTTGCATGTGTGATCTGGCTAGCCTGTCCCTTGAGATACCGGAGTTAGCAGCCAGTACCATTGAGGCAGCTCAGCCTTATAGCCAGGGGCTTGCTGTGCTTGGCGGCCGGTCTCATTGGGGGCTACTTTGGGCTGGGTCACTGGGCTACCCGCGCTTGTTTCCTTTAAAATCTTCCTACCAGGCTGCTGAGTCGAGCTCCCCCCAGGCTAAAATTAATCCCCTCTCCCACACCCTGTAGGTTTTTCTAAAAGAACATTTTTGTTATGACCCACACTCTTCCCCAAATGTATCCTTTGTACTGTGCTGGTACATAAATTTGATATAGATTTCCATTTAATTTAGTTTGCTGTAGAGAATTCGGACATGACCCCATTTCCAACTACTAACCGGTTCTCTCAGCTTTGAAATCAAATGTATTTAATTATTGTATCTATTCACGCTGTTCTATTCTTCCAAAGGCATCAATCAATAACTTTCTTTCCCAGACTCCTTTGCCATATAAAGCTTTCAGAAAGGAGCCAAAAAGGGAACTGTGTGTAGCCTTCGATTCTCCCCAATACAGGCTGACAAATCAGCAGAAATCAATGGGAACATCAGAGGACAAGGAGCAGAGAGGCAATTGTGGGTCTGGGAGGTCATTATAGATTATACATTGTATTGATCTCCGTGGTATCTGTGAATCCCTCACTGTAATTTAGTGTCCGAGAATGATCACTACCAGCAGCATTTCTTACTATTACCTGAATGTAGAGGAGAAGTAGCATAGAGTCAGGCCCGGCGCTCCCATTAGGCAAGGTTAGGCACTTGCCTAGGGCGCCGGGCTCTGGAGGGCGCCACAGAATTCTAAAATACTTTAAAACTGTGCGGTGACCGCTGACCATACCTGTCACGGCCGCCGCACAGCATTCAGATGGACGGGGAGGGGGAGAAGAGGCTATTTTGTCACCACCGCCGCCTCTCTGCTCCGTCTCCTCCCCTCCACTAACTAGTGTTAGTGAGTGGAGGGGAGGAGACGGAGCAGAGAGGCGGCGGTGGTGAAACAAGGTAAGGAGAGGAGGGAGGAGGGCGGTGATTTTTGCGGGGGGGGGGCGCTGCTTTTTTAAAAATGCCTAGGGCGCCGTGGACCCTAGCACCGGCCCTGCATAGAGTAAAGAAGCATTGCAGTGTTTTTACTGTATAACGTAATTGCTTTGGGAGAATATTATCATTTGTACTTTTCATTAAGTTATCCAGATGATATAGTTTCTGACATATATAGGTAATCTATATCTGACCACTTTGTAAAGTGACTGCTTTCTTTGTCCATCCAAAACATTACCGCAGTCTACAGGGTTTGCACACACATACATGTCGCATTTAAAAGATGTCAATTAGGGCCTGATTCATTAAGGAACGTAAATGCCTATACATGCCGCATTTGCGTAAAATGACTATACGCCAGTGAACCCAGCAATGTCCAATTCATCTTCAAGCGCCAAGGACCCTTACTACAGCCTGGTATTTCATGGGCGGAACGGGGAGGGGACTGGGCGTATGCACGTAGTCAATGTACTGTAAGGGCGTGCCAAGCTAGAGCGCACGCAGCGACATCTGATTGAAGCTTTGGGCATCTCAAAGGTGTGTGTTTTTCTGTCGTTATGACGTGCACCAGATACAGGTTGGGTGTAAGTGCTGATTACTATGGATGACGGCTGTGTATACATGCTGAAATAAACATGTATTTTCAATCAGGAACAACTGTAAAAATGCATTTTATGTACAGTAGACATTAATAACATCATGATAAATGTGTTGGAATGGAAAAGAAAAACGTTGTCATTATTTACTATATTAATAACAGGTGACATTAAATTACTTTTGTTGTGCGTTCTTTTGGGACTTTATACTCCACATATGTATTGGACGCATCCAGCAGTGTATTGTCTGTCAGAGCAGAGAGCACCTAGACCCGTATTCAACAAGAGACGTATTCTTTAGATCCGCTCCTAGTTGAATACAGACGTGCTTATGGCCGATTTATGTGGGTTTAAAAAAAACAAGACATTTTACATTTGTTTTGTGTGCCTTATCGAATCAGGCTCCTAGTGTTCAGTGATGCTGTAACTGCGACACACCAAACACAATCACGTTTACATGTTGCGCTCTTGCGCTCAAGGGGGGGGGTGTCAGGGTGTCAACAGAGGACACTATGAGCAAATATAACGCGATTAAAGTGTTCTGTACCCGTTTACATACTTTTGCCAGCATTAAAAAAAATTGCTGGTAAAATCATGATTTTGTAATGTCGGTGGCTAAGGAACATTTATAATTGTAGTTTTAAATGTTAGGTTTTTAGTTTAGTTTTAAGATCACTACTGCAAAAAATGCAAAGGAGGAAACAAGAGTGTGAAACAGGACGCTTGCAAGTGGTCGTTGACCGCGTCCTCTCATTCATAGCTCTCTCATTAGATACTTACATGTTCCTCTTATCTCATTGTTGGCTAACCTGTGACACTCCAGGTGTTGTGAAACTACAACTCCCATCATGCTTTGCCAATATATAGCAGCTTATTGCTGGAAGGGTATGCTGGGACTTGTAGTTTCACAACAACTGGAATGTCACAGGTTAGCCAACACTGCTCTATCTGCTTCTCTGCCTAGCTCCATATTTTTGCTGAAGCCCTGTCTCTGGATTGCACTGGTAACACATTTACAGGGAAGTCATAGCAGCTACAGCCAAGACTCATCTGGATGTGTAAAGAAGAACTCAACTTTATTGAATTTAAATGTTTGTAATGTTCCTCTGTTAAATTAAGCTTGGTCTTCTTGAATTGGACATGAGTTTTTGTTTTTTTTTGCTGGAAGGAAAGAGTTCACATGAACAACTGATAATTACGATGTTTGCACGTTGAAACAAAACCATTTCATATATAAATGCAGAAGAGATTACAAGTGCCTTGATGTGCAATTCTAAGCCAGAAATACTGAATGAGCCTTTTGAATAATTGAAATAAACCTGTTGCTTTTACCTTGTAAGACTGCAGAACATTTTGCACAGTATTTTCTTCGCAAAGCATTGTTGATTGCTCCATATAAATTACATTTTTGCTTTAGAATATTCATATACAGAGAATATGAAATTGTTGGTGAATTCTATCTTATGTGAAAATTCTGTACTTGCCTAATACCAAATGGCACCAGTTGTTGTTTACTTAGGGGGTTTCCCTAATCCTAGACCACTGACCCTTGAAAGTGATGATTTTTATTTTGAGTTACTGCTAGTCTACCCCCTCCTCAGGTTTATGTGGTTTTAGCCCCAAGTCCATTCTCCCAGAGCCATATTAACTCCCTATGAGGCCCTAGAGAGAATGCTTACCTCTATTAGTAGAAAAAAATAAACATTAGGGTAATTCAGGCCCCACAGAGCCCACTGGGCCCTAGGTGGGTGTCTCGGTTGCCTAATGGATGATCTGACTATGCATTCTCCATTGTATGGCATGAAGTGTTGCTTGATAGGCGATGAAGAGTTGCTTGATAGCCGATGAAGAGTTGCTTGATAGGCGATGAAGAGTTGCTTGATAGGCGATGAAGAGTTGCTTGATCAGCGATGAAGGGTTGCTTGATAGGCGATGTACTATTGCTTGATAGGCGATGAAGAGTTGCTTGATAGGCGATGAAGAGTTGTTTGATAGGCGATGAAGAGTTGCTTGATAGGCGATGAAGAGTTGCTTGATAGGCGATGTAGTGTTGTTTGATAGATGATGAAGAGTTGTTTGGTGATGGATTCCATATCTTAACAACTAACCTTCTCTTGGTTGTGATCCTCCCAGATCCCATCCTGGGTCTCTTGGTAATGTAGTTCTACCTATCACAGTGATCCATAAGTTCCCACCCAGTGTGATGTGCCTTATATGGATGTAGTGGGGGACAATTTCCCATTGTTATTCCCCAGCTGTGATCTCGCTACCCCTGTATGTGTGTCTACTTGGAAGACATCAAACAGTGCCCCCTCCTGGTTGATATAATTAAACACACGTAATCTATAATATAAATGTCTAGTGGCGTGTGTAAGTCTGTCTGTGTGGAAAAAATAAAACCAAGCTGCAGCGCCACCTGCTGGGCGGAGTTATACACTGACCTACTAAATTCTTAGTGTGTGTGGAAAAAAAAATTCAGAAAGGGCTGAAATTTGGTATACTAATACTAAGATGTTTTTAATTTGTTAATTTAATTTGTTAATTGTTAAAAGTGTTTATAAAGATTTTAAAAAAATATATATATATTTCTTGAAGGAGAAGTGACAGTTGGGAGTGGTTGGTGGTTGCCGGGGGTGACAGTGGGGAGTGGTTGGTGGTTGAGGCCTGGGCTATGGCCCAAATGCATGACAAGAACCTTTTTAACACCTTACGTAGCTTGATTTGACTAGAATGCATGAGTATCATGCACGGGTTAACTTGTAGTATATAAGTTCTGCCAACCTGTGTTATGGCAACCGTGTACAGCTTGACATTGACCACATACATACATTGCAAACACTTCCATACGCAGTGCACTAGTTCACAGTCTCCGTAGGTGTAAATGAATATCAAAGCAATGCTGCTACTAAGATAGCGCTGTCCCATCAGTGAGAGGCAGGTAGCAGACTAGCAGGTTGCCTGATCCATAGAGCATTGATGTGCATTGAGTTGTTGCCATTATAGCAGTAAAAGCTTCACAGAGCAATCAAGAAGTAACAGGGAAAAGCCTTGACAGGCTGCCACAGGCATTCAAGAAAGAGTTCAATGCATAGTCTAATGGAGAATGTAAAGTGAGTGATCACAGAATGACTAATACCACTCAGGCAGGTGAAATATTACTATACAAAGAAAGTAATCGTCTATTTGTATTAGTTTTCAGCAGATTTTGAATCAGGGAGCCGTTTGTCACAGGCTGACACACTCTGTTCCCGCGGAATAATAGATGTGACAATCTTCTGAAAGTACATGTTCATTTAAAGCCGTCACAGGCCGAATTGCTGTAATTTGGAGGTGTGCTTTAAAGTACAGGCTAACTTCCCTGTCTACCAACTATTGCTGTAAGATCGACCCTGAACCTAACTTAAAATGTAACCCCTACCTAATTCTGTTATGTAACAAGTAATCCCAGTGTTTGCTACTTTCATAGTTGTGGTTGGTTGTCACAGGCCAACCCTGGTTGTCTCATGACAGCGAAGCTGAGCTGTCAGACCGAATGTCTATTCATGTTGGTTTGTATTCCCTGATAATGGGTTAATGACGTGGGGGAAGGGAGGTGAGTGAAGATGCCAGCAAGAATAAGATTCCTCCTGGCAGTTCAGATACCCTGATGCCAGGGAAGACTGGCCGGTAGCAAGTTTCAATAATCTTGGAGATCGTATAGACTGTTGCAGATACCTGTGGGTACCTGTAACTTGTGAAGACAAGGTTGTAGGCAGTGCCGGATTAAGGCAATGGAGGTCCCCGGGCTAAGGCTACAGTGGACCCCCCACTGATATATATACAGCACACACCTGGTCCTCTTCTCTCGCTGCAGCCTCCTCTTCTTTCTTCTTGTCCTGCTGTCCCTGCGGCCGCGGTGCGCAGCGTGCTGCTTAGTGAGGGCCCCCCGGCTGCCTCTGGCCCCTGGGCTATAGCCCACAAAGTCCATTAGGTTAATCCGGCTCTGGTTGTAGGTGGCAGCTGGAGGTACTCTATTAGAAAAATTATTGGGTTATTGGGAATACTGTTGTACAAGTTAGTAGATAGTGGAGTTATCCTTTGCCAATTATAAATGAAATTGTGGAACATTTTATAATTATTTAGTTATTAAGTTATTTATATAGCTCGTACATATTCCAAAGTGCTTTACAGATGATAGTCCTTCACATCAGTCCTTACCTAGTGGAGTTTACAATCTATATTCCCTACCGCACATACTCAAACACATACATACACAAAGTAGGGTTAATTAACCCACCAGTATGTCTTTGATATGGGAAGAAACTGGAGCACCTGGAGGAACTGACGCCAACACAGGGAGAACACATGACCCTAGAGGTGTGAGACAGCAATGCTAACCATTGTGCCACTGTGTTGCCCATGCTAGGGGACGGCTGGCAAAATTTAGCCCCGGGGGGTGGGCAAGACTCGACTATTTGGAACATTTTAGAAGAAAAAAATGCCGATGGCCCAGTGACCCAGCCCAAGGTAGCCCACTATGGGACCAGCCCAGGGGGCGGATGCCCCCATGTCCCCCAGCCCAGCCTGCCACTGGCCCATGCCATAGTGCAGACAGGCATTGTTTCTTTGAGTTCAGAAGGCCAGACCAACAACTCGGACAAGTGCACTAGGTGGATCTCGCCTTTGGCTCCCTCGGAAAGGAATACTGAACATTTTGTATAGTAATAAAATTTGGATAAGTCATTTGTCAATGAGGATGAGTATTGTAGTTTGATTCCCCATGACACTGTCTAGAAAAATTAAAATTCATAATAAGTTTTGTTCTAGCAGAACCAGAACATATTAAGCTTGTAGAGGTGCATACTATGAAGGATGGCGATTGTTGGTTTGAGTTATTGTGGAACTGACAGTCTAAAAAAAAGCTGCCAAGCCAATTGTCAGTGATTAATTAATCTTCCCTTCCTGAGATTCTCGTGTCTCTGTCTATTTTTTTTCAGGCATTAATTAAAAAAAAAAAAACTTTATATTAAACACGGCTTAGTTGTATTTTCTTTGTATGTTCTGCTTTTTTCGTCACGTTGCTAATTTGCTCCCTTGTCTCATTTTCTCTCTTTTTCAGATGAAGTCTGAAGAAGCGGAGGACAGAGCGCTGTTTACAGAGACTTACTGCAAAATCTGCAATGCGCAGTTAATATCCGAGTCTCAGAGGGTTGCACATTACGAGGTGAGACTCAGATACCTGCACTCAGTAACATCGTAACTTCAAAAGAAATGTTATCGATAGTGTTAAGATTTTCTCTTCCATCTGATGCATTTTTATCTATGGGCAATTTTTATCCCCGATTTTTAAATGATCAGACATGAACCATAAAAGTGAAAACATTGTTCAATTTTACAGTTCGTCAGCTCTGTTACTGCCCCCCAACTCTGTCTTCCATTTCAGAAATATGAATCGCCTTCCTTTTTTTTTTAGAACATTGGTATCTAATACATGACAAAATGCTGAGAGTGCAGCCATTTGAGCAACTGTGACATCACTCTCCTCGACCCTGTGTATGAATAAACTAATTCACGCAATGCTGTGTCCGCTGTGCAATAGAAACATAGTGAATGTTTTTAATGTAAACACCCCAGTTATTTCAGGGATAAACTGTGTTGGACGGTGACAAAGCATACTTATATATATTGTGCGGAGAACGATTCAAACCTATGTATTTATAGTTGGCTGGAAATCACTATTAAAGACCTGCAAATGTTTGTTCAAGACCATGCCATTACTGCTAGATCATAATAAAAGGTCGGCCATTGTTAGATCCCAATTACAGATGGAGAAATGTTGTTTTTGAGAAACTGTGTGATCTGGTTCTTATCTTCTGGCGAGCCAATCCCGCTACCTACCTCAATCTGCTCCGCACTTACTGATTAGTGACTTGGCAGAGTGATGTGGCACAGCGCCTGATCTCTCCTTAGATCTGCATGAAGAGAGCTCTTCACTTGTGTACGTGATCTAAATGTTTTTGGGTAATACTGGAAGTATTTTTGCTGCTCAGTCCAAGCGCAGAAGGGACAGATCTCGTCTGATTTCGTCACAAGCATAGAGTGGCAAGGTGGGTTTGCCCCTCTTTAGAACAATTCCACACCCCAGATGCTTCTCCTTGTGAGACTACTGTTCTTTGTACTCTCATTTGATTATTGCATGCGATCCATATCATCTTTTGTACATTGTCCTACTTTTCTTTTTTTGCACACGAATGTTTGTTATGAGCTCAGGCTTCATCTATGTGGCCAATTGCTTGTCTACTATTGTGATTACAAGTCAACGGTTACGATCCTGTGACCATTACTAGGTGTGGTTTATTATCTTTGTTGGCGTGCTAACATTATGGTGCCTCGTTTTGAAATTTGTGGGTATTTGGCATACTTGCCAACTCTCCCGGAATGTCCGGGAGACTCCCGCATTTCGCGTGAGTCTCACGGAATCCCGGGAGAGTGTGGCAATCTCCCGCATCTGCCCACTTCCTAGTGATTCCCGGTGAATCGCGGTGTTTACCCCCGCCCTCTGCTGTAAAATGATGCGTTTGCGTCATTACGTCACAGGGGCAGGTCCAAAATGACGCAAACTTTGGAAGCCCGCCCCCCGTCACGCCCACCTCCCCCGGCAGGTGGAGGTGGCAAGTATGGTATTTGGCAATGATAATTTTATACACTGTAACGATGGTGCCCGTCAAGTTCAGGTAAAGAATCGGGAGTACTTGAACTTTTTAGCTTTCAGCGTGAACCTGCCCTATTAGTGCCGTGCAATGGTTATATGTATGTATGTATGTGTATATGTATATATATATATATATATATATATATATATATATATATATATATATATATATAGATAGATGACTCACAAAGTGGAAGACAGATGTTTCTGCTTTCCTGGAATATTAATATTTTATTACTTTAAAGATTTGTATTGACCTTTTTGTTCACATTCCCCATCAGGGGTCCTTCATGTGCAGGATTGTGTGTGAGGGGTGAGGGGGGAATCCTATTTAATGTCACACCTGAGGAGGGCAACTGCTGATCGTTTAGTCAGAGCGACCATGAACTTTTGCCTTTCTTTTCCAGCCATTATTTTTGTGAAAGTGCCTTCAAAGGGAACGTGTTCCTTCAAAGTGACAGTGTAAATGTATTTTTCTCACCTCTGTCTGACTTCAAACTAATCATTTCTCTGAATGCTGGCACTAAATGCTACATTTACAGTAACACCTTCTAGGAAATGTGTTATAAAAGACCACGTACATCACACATAACATCAGAATGGCTGGCTCGATAATGCAGTCTTGCTGCCCGGGAGAGCAGAAGACAGATCTGTGCAGTATAAATACATTTCAACTTCAATGCACAAAGATTGGTTCTGTCCATTTTGTCCTCTCTAGCTGACACTTTAACCTGCTTATTTTCTTTAAGGCTTAAAAAAGTCATCACTCAATCAGAACTAAGTACCGCTCTGTGTTGTTTAGCATATAGATAATACATAAATTTAAATGAGCTGCTTTTATTGTAAAATAGCATTGTACTGAAGCACTTTAAGTGGGATGTACACATTTAATTTATTAGATTGGTTTGTTTACTTTTGTGATCTTTCTGAGGTTCTGATTGGCTACAGGCTGCTGATGCCTTGTGAACATGTTAAGGTTACTGGTTCATCTTGCCCTATTAAAATTCTAAAGCTGGCTCTAGTCCTGTGATTGGTCTAATACTCTGGGGGCCTGAGTCATCAAGGCCGGCATTCTGAGCGCAATGTGTGTTTGCTCAAAAACGTGCGTAAACCAGCTCTGCACACACCCGAATTCAACAGGGAATGGATCAGAAGATACGTGCGCTGATAAATTCGGGTGTAGGTTCAATACCTACGTGGATTATAAATTTGCAAAAGAATGCCTAGAAAAAAAATGGAATTAATGTCACCTGTTGATAATAGAGGCTTAATGATAAAACAGTATTTTTTTTTTAAAAAAAGTGCCCCCTCCTCAATGAAATACATTTATTAGGATGTTCTTAATGTCTACTGAGCTTAAAATACATTTTTACTGTTGCTTGTTTGCAAACACATGTTATAGCATGCATATAAGACTGTCATCACTACTGATCAGGACTTAGACTAGTCCTGCAGCAAGAGATAGACAGATACACAAGTAACTTTGAGATGGCCAAGTTGGATTCGCACGTGGCTGCGTGCACTCCAGTTTGGCATGCTCTTACTGTAAAATGACTACGACCAAATGGCCCTTCCCCACCCTGTCCACTCCCCAAAATTGTAGCTTGTAGTAAGTGTCCTTTGCGCTTGAAGTTGGGGCGGACATGGCTTCATTTATTGGCGTATGATCCGGTTCTGAACTTGCGCAGAGTGATTAACTCAAAACCAGCATATACGTATCTTGATGATTCAGGTCCTGATTGGCTACAGCTTGGATCCAGTGCCACCAAATAAGCGTTCGACCCACCAGTGAAAAATATTTTCAAAGTGTCTCAGTTTTGTTGCTGGTTTCTTGTGAACCATTCTCATAAATATTGTTTGAACCCCAATGTGTGTATGCGTTGGGTACACTGTGGCTATCCCTGTGCTTTATGTAATCCAATTAATGATTCTTTTTTTTCTACAGAAGTAGCAATAAGTGAAAACACTCTTTTAAAACCTACAGACCTCATTATTATTGCAACCTCTTAACGCAGCTCAGGGTTAACTCATATACTATTACATCTGAACCATGAGTCATCACTGTTAGTCACCATGCAAGTCTTTAAGGCCTCTGCTGTCAATGTGTCTCTTATCCCCCATCTATAAACAACAGACATTGCTTTCTTGTTATTGTAAAGCATTTTAGGAGTGAAAGGAACATGTATTTTACAAATAGAAGCTGTGATTATTTCAAGCAATTTTGTTTGATCTCAATATCTACATTGCTGCTGGCTATACTGTGCACGTTCTCTAGATTCATGAAAACCGCAAAACTGTAATGTACAGTATCACGATACAGACACCTAAACTAGGCGGAGATATTATACACATTGGGCCTGATTCATTAAGGAAAGTAAAGAAGAAAAAATGAGTACGTTTTCTCCTGGACTAAACCATGTTACAATGCAAGGGGTGCAAATTAGCTTATTATTTTGCACATAAGTTAAATAATGTCTGTTTTTTCATGTAGCACACAATACTTGATAGCTTATCTGTACACTGAAATTTAAAGTTGATCTAGGACATGTCTTACCCCAATTATAAATCTGCCATCACATTTTAAATTTATCTCCCCCTTCAAAGCACCATGGTTTTGCCGAGGTTCAAAGTTACTAATTTTTTTGGCTTTCCTTTCCTTAATGAATCAGGTCCATTGTTTGCAGAGCAGAAGAGTGTACTTAAATACAGTATACATTTTCATGGGGACAAACAGCAAACCACTCATCCTATGTGCATTACTATACATAGCAAGCCTCAAACAAGCATAGTATTTTGCCATTGTAAAAATAACATTCTCAAATGTATTTGGAAATATCTCCTTGTCAAAGCCATATAAGGTCTGGACCCCTATACACAACAGGACCTGGTACACTGCCCCAGACTATTAAATTATACTTATCCAGTCCTAAATTCTGGGTAGGTCTTCCGGACTCCCAGGTAAAAAGGACATTCTCCCGCATTCTGCCCCCTTTCTAGTGTTGTAGGAAGGTCTCCTTGCAAATCACGTAATTTTGACTCCACCCCTTGGCGAAATGATCATACCATTGTGTCTCGCCCAGCCCTCCTCTACACTTGCATTTCACCATCCCTCTGAGACCTCTCAGAGGGGAAGTGAAAGAAAGTTTGTTATGTAAGCTCTATTACAGGGGTCAGGGAACTTTTACCTTATAGCCCCAAATATGTTTAGATACGCCGACGTTACCGCCTTGGTTTGAAAGGAAGGAAATCATATATTATTAATTATTGGAATTCAAAATTTTATTGAATCTATTCAAAATTTCTTTGAAAGCTTCAACTTCAAAACTTCAGGTTTTGGAGAAATGATGTTGCTTCATTTTCGATACGAGAGCATCAATATTGGGGCATTTTGATGTCAGCGCAATTTGGATACAGTCTTCAGCGTCCAATCGATTTCTCTGCTTTGTTTTTATGTTCGTTAGAGTGGAAAATCCTTGTTCACAAAGGTAGGCTGTTGTAAAAGGCAGCAACTTTTTGACTGCCTCCTCATGTGCAATTTTGAATGCCTTTGCAGCTGTTGACATCCAGAAATATGACAGATCTGCTTTGTTTTCAAATGCAATACGTGCTTCATTATTACATCGGAGCTCAAGAAGTGCCTCTGCCAAACCTTGAGGCTCTTGTGGTACAACAGCAATTTCACATTTAAAGGGGTCTACAATCCAACTGACAGCATGTGAATCGGCAGCATTGCCCCCAGGAATTTCATTTTTATCCTATTTGGGGTAATTTATCCCTGTTCCCTTACTACTGCTCTATTACAATCCACTATTTGAATCCAACATTCTTTCATGCAGAACAAAGTGTAATGTGGATTGGTTTTAATCTTCATATATGCTTTGTCAGAACTCTCTGATCTGGAAATAAAGCTGCATTAACCCCACCATCCGACTGGCTTTTAACGTTTTCCGAGGGACCTCTATTAGGCCACTATAGCTGATTTGGTACAAGGAAATCAAGGGAGATGTGGCTTAATTGTTCTCTAAAAGCACACAATTGTTAAAACAATTCTACCCATATTTTAGATTATTTTGTATTTATGGTATAAAATATGGGCATCCCAATTGACACTGAGCAGATATTTTCAGGGAAAATGTATCATGCATGAAAGAGAGGAGCAGTGCAGAACTCGACTCATAATTAACACGGAAGTCGCTTAGTGTAGTTTCGAAGCAGTTTTATTAGTGTAGTTTAATGGTCAAACTGAATGAGTAATAATACTGGCTAGCTCTAGTGATACTGAGTATAATTATGAAATGAAACCAATGAAAAGTATAGATTACACCATGTAATGACATCCCAAAATATATTAAATGATTATATCCACCTGAGGATCTGCACAAAAACCAGGTTCGTGATGCTAAAAATATTTGCTGACACTACAAAAAAAGAAATCTTTATATATTGTGATACTGACACCCGCAGATGGCAGACACAAAGGACTTCTTGCTTGGTAAGAACAGACAGTGTTTTATCCTCCAACCGAGCACTACAAACCAATCACAGAAAACAACAAATCAACTACATCCATGTGGTGCACCTGTGTGTTTGTGTGAGAAACCCAGAGGGATTTTAACCCTGTCTGCAGCCTGTTCCTGCAGATTCCTTGGGTTTCATCATCATCATCATCCTCATTTATTTATATAGCGTCACTGATTTTGCAGCGCTGTACAGAGAACTCATTCACATCAGTCCCTGCCCCATTAGAGCTTACAGTCTACAATACAAGACAAAACAAAACAGGAACAAATGAGAATAGTCAATTGTCAAGCCAAGTCAATAACAAGGCCTATATTTCACGGGCATGTAGAGATCCAACAGCAAGGTCCAATAAACAAAGCCAAGGTCAAACACAGAAACCCAGCAGCAGAGGATAATCAAATATCAGGATAAAGATGAAGGAACCAGCCTTGGTTGACCTATCACCAGCAAGGCAATAATGGAAATAAGTGTATTTATGTAGGTCCTGGCTAATTAGCTGCCGGGTAGAAATCATGTGAACAGAGAGTGTTGACTGCTCAGCTGCTAGGTAATGAGCGGTGATGAGTCCTGCAAGAGCTGATTATCATTTGCAATGTAGAATTGTTGATAGCCGCTCAAGAAGCAGGGTGAGTAAGGTTGCTCAGCGAAAGACATACAACAACTCTGATATTCAGCAAAATGTGGGATGGATTTCTGAGACAACAGAGCAGTAAAACAAAACACAGAGCAGCAAAAACATAACACCTGATGAGGACACACTGCATGCAGGAAGAGTAGTCAATCCAACAACTGGACACACAACAGAGGTGGTAACTTTTCTCACTTCTGTCTACCAATATATATTGAATTCAATATGAATTTATGAGTGTGTAATAAGCAGAAGACTAGGACTCCCTAGCATGATCACGGCTGATTGCTGTGATGCCCTCTCTCTCTGCAGATCTGCATTGTGGGCAGCACTTCTGCCTCACAGCACTGGGGTCATGAGTTTGATTCCCGACCATGGCCTTATCTGTGTGGAGTTTGTATGTTCTCCCCGTGTTTGTGTGGGTTTCCTCCTGTTGCTCTGGGTTCTTACCACACTCCAAAACATACTGGTAGGTTAATTGGCTGCTATTAAATTGACCTTAGTCTCTCTCTCTCTCTGTCTGTGTGTATGTTGGGGAATTTAGACTGTAAGCTTCAATGAGACAGGGACTGATGTGAGTGAGTTCTCTGTACAGCTCTGCAAAATTAGTGGCGCTATATAAATAGCTGCTGCTGATGACTGAGAGTGGGAAGCCTAGAGGTTGCAGGTAGTGTGGCACCATCAAACATTGTGTTGGATTTAACCTTCTGAGGCCTCAGGCAGTAGGGCCCACCAGGGATTTCCCCGATAGCCCTATGGGCCAGGTGGGCCAGTCCGACTCTGAAGCAGCCTGTCTTAGTAACATTTTAAAAGATCAGCCTATTTTTACTCTCAGACACACCATTTGTTTAGAGAAAAGAGAATGGGTGGTAAAGAATAAGTGGAGAGACCACATAAGTAAAACAAAATTTAATTTTGTGGGATAGGGAAAATGCATTTATGAAGACATTCCCTGTATTATGGATGGGAACCACAAAAGATTGGATTTCTCTGGATGGCTAGAGGAACCAGAAACCAAATCTCCACCTGTATTTTCAATGGGACACCTTCATCATTACCATTTATTTGCATAACGCCACCCAAATATTCTGTACAGGGAATATTTGTCATTCACATCAGTCCCTGCACCATTGAATCTTACAGTCCAAATTCTCTAACACACTCTATAAGGCCATGGTTGGGAATTAAAACCATCATAACTGTGAGGCAGAAGTGTTAACCACTGAGCCACACCTTTGGCACCTTCCAATTGCTCTTTTACACCATTTCTAGGTGTTCTTCAACCAATGTAATAACATTTAAACACATGATGTGACACACGTGATCAGCACAGTCCCACACACGTGATCAGCACAGTCCCACACACGTGATCAGCACAGTCCCATTGTCACTCTTATGATCAACTTAAGACATAAATGAGGAAAAACTGAACAGTAATTTAGAAGAGAAGCTTAAATTAATAAAGAAGCTGTCCTAAACAATTACTCGGTTCCCACCATGTACATTTTCTGGTGTAGCTGCAAATCTGGGCACTGATTGATTTTTTAGGGACAGTTCCAAGGACTGCTAATTGGGTGTGGACCCCTAGGTGGTGAAATAGGAGCAATTAGGTTAAAAAAAGAAGAAGTGCGGGCTCATATTTTATGCAGTTCCTAAATTAGACTGACTGTCACATGCAGAAATGTCTATAATTAGTTATCATTTATTTATTAATTAGCTTGATTATTAATTTAGATGTCTGAGCAACCAATACCCAAAGACCCCTGGTCTTTTTTGCTCTTGCGCCCATCACAAGATGTGAGTGGTAAAACTAATAGTCTGGCCTCTCATATTCTTACAGCCGCAAAATCATTAATAGCTAAAAACTGCAAACAACAGGAACCCCGCTCTATTCCAGCCCTCAAAACCCTTCTTCGGGCACATTGCATGGACAGAGAACATCACTGACTACTAACATGACAAACAATTCAAATTTGATGCTGTTTGGGCCCCTTGGTATTTTAGGGAGATGCCCACTTTTTGAACCCCCCAGAAAAAGGCCCCAATATCCTTTTGAACCTTGGATGCAAATACCATTTGTTGAGCATACTGGTTGTTTTATCTTACTCTCCTGCTGTCAACTTAATATAAGTGATTTATACGCATCACTATTCTTTTATTTATTCTATTTATTATTTTATTATTTTTTATTTATGTATTTATTTATTTATTTAATTTATCTTCAATGTGGATATTAATAATATAATATGCTATACCTACTCACCCTTGTTCCCCCCTCACAACCCCCCACTTCCCTAATTTTACTTAAAAAAAACCATAGTGGAACCATTCAAGTTTTCATGTTTGAAAATATTTTTTTTTATTTTGTTGTTTATGATCCTTAAGTTTCTTCAATAAAGAAATGTTTTTATCCAAATATAGAAGATAGACTCATAATGCCAGCACGTAGCACAGATAAAGAAAAGTTAGTGTTGCTGTTATGTGATCTTTTTGTTACGTTTTTTGTTCAATAAAACCACAATATAGATTAATTGTAACTGTAATAGCAGTGGGCTTTATCAGCCCTATGCACAGATTATCTCCAGCCTTATAGACTTTGATATAAACGTGATTCCTTAGCAGTTTATGCTGATTTTTTTCTGCCTTCCCTTCTCTCTGGACCAATTTGCTCGTGTTCATCTTTCATTTTAAATCTCGCCCCCTTGTTTGATATTTGTCTTCCTTTCATGCCGTGTTTTTATTCCAAGCACATCTGCATTTACTTATTTATTTATATCTGCCACTTAAGCGTGCAGGCTGCTCTGAGCGAGCGCTAATCAGACTTGTATAGCAAGCAGAGAGGATAGACCACCAGTCACCCAGCAGTCTGACAGATCACTGCTCATTATCATAATTCTACTAGTGCCGCTCGCATGCATCTGGTTGGAAAAAGAAAATGCTTGTAACGCAACATAGTAAGTGTCATCCTCATGTAGTTTTGGGGAGGAACAAGATGACATGATTAATCAGCTGCACAAGCCAGGACAAGGCAACCTTGAGAAGCCCAGAACAGATGTCCTCAGCTCGCTCCTGATAAGCGTGTGAATTTCTGGGTCTTTGCAAAACAGATTCAGTACTTTTATGTGTTTTTTTTATATATAGTTTTTGTTTTTTTTTGTCACATGCATCTTAACATTCTTACATTTATGTATATTTTTTTCAGAGCAAGAAACACGCTAACAAGGTCCGACTTTATTACATGTTACACCCGGAAGATGGGGGACCGCCATCCAAAAAGCTTCGCCCAGATGACCCAGTAAGTGGATAAATATCACTAAATATACGACGCTTAGCCTAAGGGTGCGTCCAGAGGGCTGTTTTAGTTCTCTTTTATTAAAAAGCAATAGGCCTAAGTGGCAAATTCAGTTTGGAGCGAGGAGACGCAATGTGTGCCCTGAATGGTCCATGGAGATACATCGCGAGGGAAAATGAGCAGAGATATCTGTACCGTATTAGCCGACAGGATGCGCTGCCAAACAACAAACTGAATCTGCTTCTAAGAGTGCGGAAAATGAGGCTGTCCTATTGATATAAAGCATATATTGTAACTAAAAAGCACAAAAAAAAGTAATATGAATACAGGGTTCTGTCTATTGATTTAAGGGTATATTTAGCAAACCTAGATTGATAAATCTACCCCTTAATCTGATAAAATAATGTAGAGATCAGTGTTCAGTGGCAGATTCACTGGTATGTGGATTCGATACGACATACAAATGAAGAGATGGTTAAACAGGAGTGCCAATACAATGCAGTATGTAGATATCAAAAGTGAACACCCATTAGCTGCACACAATGTAATGCTATACCAGGTAATGGTTGTCCCGACCAATGATGTCATTAGTTTTCTGACCACTAACGTTGCAGGTAAACGATTAAAAATACTATAATCATCACCATCAGCTATTTATATAGCGCCACTAATTCTGCATTATACATATATATACAGTGGTAGAAGTGGGGTGTATACAGTGGTATGTCATACTGCCACTTCTACTACTGCCTTCATTGTAACACTATCACATTCTATCAACTTACATTATACATATATATACAGTGGTAGAAGTGGGGTGTATACAGTGGTATGTCATACTGCCACTTCTACTACTGCCTTCATTGTAACACTATCACATTCTAGTCACTTACATTATACATATATATACAGTGGTAGAAGTGGGGTGTATACAGTGGTATGTCATACTGCCTCTTCTCCTACTGCCGTCATTGTAACACTATCACATTCTAGTCACTTACATTATACATATATATACAGTGGTAGAAGTGAGGTGTATACAGTGGTATGTCATACCGCCACTTCTCCTACTGCCTTCATTGTAACACTATCACATTCTAGTCACTTACATTATACATATATACACAGTGGTAGAAGTGGGGTGTATACAGTGGTATGTCATACTGCCACTTCTACTACTGCCTTCATTGTAACACTATCACATTCCAGTCACTTACATTATACATATATATATATACAGTGGTAGAAGTGGGGTGTATACAGTGGTATGTCATACTGCTACTTCTACTACTGCCTGCATTGTAACACTATCACATTCCAGTCACTTACATTATACATATATATATATACAGTGGTAGAAGTGAGGTGTATACAGTGGTATGTCATACTGCCACTTCTACTACTGCCGTCATTGTAACACTATCACATTCCAGTCACTTACATTATACATATATATACAGTGGTAGAAGTGGGGTGTATACAGTGGTATGTCATACTGTCACTTCTACTACTGCCGTCATTGTAACACTATCACATTCTAGTCACTTACATTATACATATATATACAGTGGTAGAAGTGGGGTGTATACAGTGGTATGTCATACTGCCTCTTCTCCTACTGCCGTCATTGTAACACTATCACATTCTAGTCACTTACATTATACATATATATACAGTGGTAGAAGTGAGGTGTATACAGTGGTATGTCATACTGCCACTTCTACTACTGCCGTCATTGTAACACTATCACATTCTAGTCACTTACATTATATATATATATACAGTGGTAGAAGTGGGGTGTATACAGGGGTATGTCATACTGCCACTTCTACTACTGCCTTCATTGTAACACTATCACATTCTAGTCACTTACATTATACATATATATACAGTGGTAGAAGTGAGGTGTATACAGTGGTATGTCATACTGCCACTTCTACTACTGCCTTCATTGTAACACTATCACATTCTAGTCACTTACATTATATATATATATATACAGTGGTAGAAGTGGGGTGTATACAGGGGTATGTCATACTGCTACTTCTACTACTGCCTTCATTGTAACACTATCACATTCCAGTCACTTACATTATACATATATATACAGTGGTAGAAGTGAGGTGTATACAGTGGTATGTCATACTGTCACTTCTACTACTGCCGTCATTGTAACACTATCACATTCTAGTCACTTACATTATACATATATATACAGTGGTAGAAGTGAGGTGTATACAGTGGTATGTCATACTGCCACTTCTACTACTGCCTTCATTGTAACACTATCACATTCTAGTCACTTACATTATATATATATATATATACAGTGGTAGAAGTGGGGTGTATACAGGGGTATGTCATACTGCTACTTCTACTACTGCCTTCATTGTAACACTATCACATTCCAGTCACTTACATTATACATATATATATACAGTGGTAGAAGTGAGGTGTATACAGTGGTATGTCATACTGTCACTTCTACTACTGCCGTCATTGTAACACTATCACATTCTAGTCACTTACATTATACATATATATACAGTGGTAGAAGTGAGGTGTATACAGTGGTATGTCATACTGCCACTTCTACTACTGCCTTCATTGTAACACTATCACATTCTAGTCACTTACATTATATATATATATATATACAGTGGTAGAAGTGGGGTGTATACAGGGGTATGTCATACTGCTACTTCTACTACTGCCTTCATTGTAACACTATCACATTCCAGTCACTTACATTATACATATATATACAGTGGTAGAAGTGAGGTGTATACAGTGGTATGTCATACTGCCACTTCTACTACTGCCTTCATTGTAACACTATCACATTCTAGTCACTTACATTATACATATATATACAGTGGTAGAAGTGAGGTGTATACAGTGGTATGTCATACTGCTACTTCTACTACTGCCTTCATTGTAACACTATCACATTCCAGTCACTTACATTATACATATATATACAGTGGTAGAAGTGAGGTGTATACAGTGGTATGTCATACTGCCACTTCTCCTAGTGCCGTCATTGTAACACTATCACATTCCAGTCACTTACATTATACATATATATACAGTGGTAGAAGTGGGGTGTATACAGTGGTATGTCATACTGCCACTTCTACTACTGCCTTCATTGTAACACTATCACATTCTAGTCACTTACATTATACATATATATACAGTGGTAGAAGTGGGGTGTATACAGTGGTATGTCATACTGCCACTTCTACTACTGCCTTCATTGTAACACTATCACATTCTAGTCACTTACATTATACATATATATACAGTGGTAGAAGTGGGGTGTATACAGTGGTATGTCATACTGCTACTTCTACTACTGCCTTCATTGTAACACTATCACATTCTAGTCACTTACATTATACATATATATACAGTGGTAGAAGTGGGGTGTATACAGTGGTATGTCATACTGCCACTTCTACTACTGCCTTCATTGTAACACTATCACATTCTAGTCACTTACATTATACATATATATACAGTGGTAGAAGTGGGGTGTATACAGTGGTATGTCATACTGCCACTTCTCCTACTGCCTTCATTGTAACACTATCACATTCCAGTCACTTACATTATACATATATATACAGTGGTAGAAGTGGAGGTGTATACAGTGGTATGTCATACTGCCACTTCTCCTACTCCCTTCATTGTAACACTATCACATTCCAGTCACTTACATTATACATATATATACAGTGGTAGAAGTGGGGTGTATACAGTGGTATGTCATACTGCCACTTCTACTACTGCCCTCATTGTAACACTATCACATTCCAGTCACTTACATTATACATATATATACAGTGGTAGAAGTGAGGTGTATACGGTGGTATGTCATACTGCCTCTTCTCCTACTGCCTTCATTGTAACACTATCACATTCCAGTAACTTACATTATACATATATATAGTGGTAGAAGTGAGGTGTATACAGTGGTATGTCATACTGCCACTTCTCCTACTGCTGTCATTGTAACACTATCACATTCCAGTAACTTACATTATACATATATATACAGTGGTAGAAGTGGAGGTGTATACAGTGGTATGTCATACCGCCACTTCTACTACTGCCTTCATTGTAACACTATCACATTCTAGTTACTTACATTATACATATATATACAGTGGTAGAAGTGGGGTGTATACAGTGGTATGTCATACTGCCACTTCTCCTACTGCCTTCATTGTAACACTATCACATTCTAGTCACTTACATTATACATATATATACAGTGGTAGAAGTGGGGTGTATACAGTGGTATGTCATACTGCCACTTCTACTACTGCCTTCATTGTAACACTATCACATTCTAGTCACTTACATTATACATATATATACAGTGGTAGAAGTGAGGTGTATACAGTGGTATGTCATACTGTCACTTCTACTACTGCCTTCATTGTAACACTATCACATTCCAGTCACTTACATTATACATATATATATATATAGTGGTAGAAGTGATGTGTATACAGTGGTATGTCATACTGCCACTTCTCCTACTGCCCTCATTGTAACACTATCACATTCCAGTCACTTACATTATACATATATATACAGTGGTAGAAGTGGGGTGTATACAGTGGTATGTCATACTGCCACTTCTACTACTGCCTTCATTGTAACACTATCACATTCTAGTCACTTACATTATACATATATATACAGTGGTAGAAGTGAGGTGTATACGGTGGTATGTCATACTGCCACTTCTCCTACTGCCTTCATTGTAACACTATCACATTCCAGTCACTTACATTCCCATTAAATGTTTCATCCCATCACTTCTAAGGATTCTGATCATGCTTTAAGTTCACATTTTGTGCAGTCTGCATGCTGCAACCACTCTTAATGATGTAGTGATTAATTATACATGATAGACCATATTGCAGTTGTTAGATGTTGATGTGTTGTGACATTTGGCCACGTTTGGGCAGTTCTAGGTGTAATATATCATAGTACAGTTTAAAATGATTTCCAAGGATACTGTGCTTCTGAGTGAGTGCATGTAAGCCTGTCACACGTGATACTGTCTAGGCAGATGTTGGTGCACTACAATCCCCAGCATGACAAGTTCACAGAACTTAATCACAATGCATTTTTATTTCATTTAAATACACCTGTTAAATAGACATTAACTAATAAAGCCCAGAGATTAGGAAAAGTATTGCATCAAGTATTTGTAATAAAGAGGAATTGCTATGTGCATTTGGCTTATGTTGAAAAATAGGGACAAAAAATTAAAAACCTGGTACAGCCCTTGATAATTAGGGACAGTTGGCAAGTATAATATACCGACACCTGATGACCCCAGTCCCCACACACTCCAGCTGTCTATAGATGTGTGACGGCTCACGCCCCAAGTATCAGCTCCAGAACCGCTTCAGAGGTCTTCACCTATAGGAACCGCTTTTCCCGTAGAGCTAGATTCGCTCACAGGTACTCGGATGCCCCCAGGTCTTGTACTCTAGTAGTAGGAGCTGATAACCTGAGAACGTAGCGCTGGTGTTCCCGCAGAGGTGGAGTGAAGATCCCGGCAGAGGTATTGAGGGTCGCCGGCAAAACGGCAGCGTCTAGGTCCAGGCCGGGGGTCAAATAGGTCACAGGCAATACGGTAGCGTCAGTATCCATGCAATGGGTCAGGGTCACAGGCAGATAATGAGAGTCAGAATCCAGGCAAGAGGTCAAGGGTCACAGGCAATCCACAAAGTCAATATCCAGGCAAGGGGTCAGCAGTCAAGATAGCAATAGAAAGCAAGGAGCAACAACACAGCAGGGCAGTATGCAGGGAAGCAGGGACTATAACCGGCAGGGAGGTTTGGCCCTCCCTGCTTAATATACTGGCAGGAACCAATAGGAGGATTAGGGACACAGCAGGAGATCATCAGCCACAGGGGGCTGATGATTAATTAATCATATGCGCACGCGCTCAGCTGCCCAGGATGCCGGGACGCGGCGCTGTAACAAAATCGGAAGTGACGTCCCGGTCATCATGACGACGGCTGGGACGCTGGGCCAGAGGTGGAAGCGAGGCGCGGCGGTGCCTGGAGCCGCCGCAGCTGGTGACAGTATGAAGAATAATTGAAAATAATATTTGTGTTTTAAAATACATCTGATTTGGTTAGGTGCTGTATTATTCCTATTTTTAAACGCTGGACAGCCCCTTCAACATTGCTGTTCTTAAAATTATAGTTATATCCAGTGATTTGTTTTAAAAATATCAAAATAGATGTTTGTTTTTTTTGGTTTCTAGAATTTTGTATGGAGATGTCTAGTTTGTTAATCTCAGCCATACTGGAAGCTATGTATTGGTATCTGTGTTTTTTTTTTAAAGGGAACTGTTGGCTTGAAGGGGTCTTATACAGCTTGGCATAGGGATCAACAGATCCTTCAACACTGGTGAAACACAATCCTTTGTTGGTGCTGATTATTAGCCGTTAAAGGACCACTAAACTAAATTGGAAGTTGGCTTATAAAATACTCTGTAAATAATGCACTGTATATAATAAGATGTTTGCATTCATTTGCAGATAATGATAACAAACAATTATGGTTTGCACTCAGCTACATAGTAAATGTAAATATAATTCTAGATATCCCAGATTCTGTAAAGGAGGTGTTTTCCATCTCCAAACTTCAATCCACAGTCCAGGTGTTAAGGATGTCTGGGGGGACTGAAGCTGGAAACACTGTGTATGGTATATACATCACATCCATATGTGCTTGTTGAACACCTAATTCTAAAACCATGCACATTAATATGGAGTTGGTCTCTATAACAGCCTCCGATCATCTAGGAAGGTTTTCCACTTGATATTAGAACATGGCTGTGGGGATTTGCTTCCATTCAGCCACAAGAGCATTAGTGAGGTCAAGCACTGACGTTGGGTGATAAGCGGCGTTCAGATTCATCCTAAAGGTGTTTAATGGGGTTGAGGTCAGGACTTTGTTTAGGCCAGTCAAGTCCTTCCACACCAGACTCCAGAAACCTTGTTTTTGAATCTCGCCTTGTGCACAGGAGCATTGCCATGTTGTAACAGGAAAGGGCCTTCCCCAAACTCTTTCCACAGGGTTGAAAGCACTGGAATGTCATTGTAGGCTGTAGCATCAAAAACGTTGCATTCCGCAGTACGCATTCAGTTAGGAAGTGTTCACCTGGCATCCGCCAAACCTATATTCATCTGTCACACTGCCACATGGTGAAGCGTGATTCGTCTCTCCAGAGAACGCATTTCCACTGCTCCAGAGTCCAATGGCGGTGTGCTTTACACCACACCAGACGATGTTTGGCACATGGTGATCTGAAGCTTGTACAAACAGCTATTTAAATTTCCTGCCCCAGTGGCATGAGAGATAGGCTGTCGGCAAGAGACATGGTGTATACAGATAAAAAGGCAAATAATTTCAAACATTAATCATTTTTGGGAAAACGTCCAAATTGACCTCCTAATCACCTCCTAGTTACAGAGCAGTAGTGTGTGGATTTACATCCATTGCAAAACAGGAGCAGAAACCTTATCTGTAGAAGTACACAACATACAAACATTTTACAGTTGTATTGGGCATTTCTATATCCAATCAATAACAATAAATGAATATATCAGATGGAAGATGACTCACAACAGTGATAAACCTAATAGTGGAAGTGAATGTGCTTTAAATTAAAGGGGTTTTAAACTTTAAATAGTATTGTGCCTAAATAACCCCTCCTTGCCTATAATAATGTTGTTTGTACTTAGCAGGGTCCAGCACTCATATACTGTATTTCTAGAATCTCTGCTGACCACCTGTCAGGAAGCCGAACACTGACCTCTGGGTCCCGTTCAGGTGTCGCTTCCTCCATGGCTCCAACGACGTCTCTCTCTGCATTCAGATAATGCTGGCTGTATTCTACACATAAGCGGGACTTCCGCATTCAATACTGGTAGAAGTGGGGTGTATACAGTGGTATGTCATACTGCCTCTTCTCCTACTGCCGTCATTGTAACACTATCACATTCTAGTCACTTACATTATACATATATATACAGTGGTAGAAGTGAGGTGTATACAGTGGTATGTCATACTGTCACTTCTACTACTGCCTTCATTGTAACACTATCACATTCTAGTCACTTACATTATACATATATATACAGTGGTAGAAGTGGGGTGTATACAGGGGTATGTCATACTGCCACTTCTACTACTGCCTTCATTGTAACACTATCACATTCTAGTCACTTACATTATACATATATATATACAGTGGTAGAAGTGGGGGTGTATACAGTGGTATGTCATACTGCTACTTCTACTACTGCCTTCATTGTAACACTATCACATTCCAGTCACTTACATTATACATATATATACAGTGGTAGAAGTGAGGTGTATACAGTGGTATGTCATACTGCCACTTCTACTACTGCCTTCATTGTAACACTATCACATTCTAGTCACTTACATTATACATATATATACAGTGATAGAAGTGAGGTGTATACAGTGGTATGTCATACTGCCACTTCTACTACTGCCTTCATTGTAACACTATCACATTCTAGTTACTTACATTATACATATATATATATAGTGGTAGAAGTGATGTGTATACAGTGGTATGTCATACTGCCACTTCTCCTACTGCCCTCATTGTAACACTATCACATTCCAGTCACTTACATTATACATATATATACAGTGGTAGAAGTGGGGTGTATACAGTGGTATGTCATACTGCCACTTCTACTACTGCCTTCATTGTAACACTATCACATTCTAGTCACTTACATTATACATATATATACAGTGGTAGAAGTGAGGTGTATACGGTGGTATGTCATACTGCCACTTCTCCTACTGCCTTCATTGTAACACTATCACATTCCAGTCACTTACATTCCCATTAAATGTTTCATCCCATCACTTCTAAGGATTCTGATCATGCTTTAAGTTCACATTTTGTGCAGTCTGCATGCTGCAACCACTCTTAATGATGTAGTGATTAATTATACATGATAGACCATATTGCAGTTGTTAGATGTTGATGTGTTGTGACATTTGGCCACGTTGGGCAGTTCTAGGTGTAATATATCATAGTACAGTTTAATAGTGGAATAGTGGAAGTGAATGGGCTTTAGATTAAAGGGGTTTTAAACTTTAAATAGTATTGTGCCTAAATAACCCCTCCTTGCCTATAATAATGTTGTTTGTACTTAGCAGGGTCCAGCACTCATATACTGTATTTCTAGAATCTCTGCTGACCACCTGTCAGGAAGCCGAACACTGACCTCTGGGTCCCGTTCAGGTGTCGCTTCCTCCATGGCTCCAACGACGTCTCTCTCTGCATTCAGATAATGCTGGCTGTATTCTACACATAAGCGGGACTTCCGCATTCAATACTTTCGGTCATGTGACCACTAGTCCTAGGGCGAAGAATGCAAATCTGGAATAGTACTTAAACAGCCTCTGAACACTACTCAGTGTCAGAGCAACAGGTTCTCCACCACAGCTACCTACTCCTATTCCCTGTATTATCTTTACTTGTCTTCTCCTATCGTTACCCCTGTGTTTGACCTCCACTAGAATTTGACCATGATCTTGGATTCTGAATTGGCACTTCTCAAGTCCGCTGGTGGACCAGACCTTGGACTGTTGACCCAACGCTATAGTTGATTGCGTTCTTCTGCGACTATCTCTGGCCATCACTCTAGAAAGCAATTCAGAGGGCTGCAACCTGCGAGCTCCCGGCAGCAAAGCCCATACCACATTGCGGCGGTTCTTAGTGAAAATTGGGGTGCTCCATTGGAGCCTTTTCTGGCAGATAATTGAAATCCACTCTTTCTTGCAATTGGTCGTGATATCAAATTTAGCACTGCTTGGCTCAGGAAAGATCTAACAAAACACCTGTGAATGAAACCGGCTGCTGATTGGAGGACCTGTCACTACTCCAATCAGCAGCCCCTTTCATTCACAGCGGATCTCTCCTGCTATTTCGCATGGATCCGGATCTCCTGCCAAATACAATGAACCTGAGTGCACATGGATTTAGGCACAATATTGTTTAAAGTGGGTGACTGTCATCATGAAGACTGAATTTTTTTGTAGTAATGAACAACAAGCTTAGAAAACATAAGATTATAGATGTTGTAAGATCTGGTGGGAAACAGCAGGTAACCGATGAAAATATGTGACTGATAAATAAAAAAGCTGCAGGCAAAACAAAGACAGTGAAAGACACAGGCGAAATGATTATAAGAAATGGTGAAAGCGGCAGCAATAGAATGAAGCAGTATGTACGCTGCGGAAATGAGTTTCACCCGCTCTTCCTGATGCTTTCATTTAGAATAAGGTATAACAGCAGCAATAAACTAAGTGAAAATAATCCTGCAAACGAGTTTGTTCCGATATGTAATCACAAAAAGCGTCTTGATTTCAAAAGATTGTATATGATGGTCATAGTGGTATGTAATTCCTCTGTGCGGGCTATGAGCAACACTTATGGGATTTTATATGCTGCTCCAATGCCTCCTCTGTTACATTTGTGGTCCTTTCTAGGACATTATTCCTTTCGTACAATTTTGTCACAAATCCATTAGCACAAGGCCTCACCCCTAAAGTATTGTATTATGAAAGGATTATTACTCTCAATAAGATTTGATAATTTTCCCAGTCCGGGATAGCGAGCTCTCTGCATGTAGTAACAGAAGATGAGCCTGCCTTAAGTCGGGCTTAAACATAACCACGTTCAGCGGATCCTCATTAGGCATCATGTAATATATCAGTAACACCAGCGCAACAATGAATTGGTTATGTGTTTTTTATTATTATTGGAGAGCGCTAGACAAAGAAAAGTAGAAATCCATATAGATCACATGCAGTTTTTTAATTAATTAGAAATAAAGTAAATTGCACTTGCATCGGCCAAGTAGTAAATGAGCAGAATAATCACAATTGGTAAAGTTTGAACTAGGTTAACCAGGATCTGAGTTCCTATTGTGTGTTTCCAGGACTAACCCTCTTTCACAGGCAACCGGGGACACGTGTTGATAAAAAAATACTGCACCTGTTTTATGTGCTTTTTCGCTGTTACTAGTCTAGGGCTCTCCAGTAAAAAATAGCACAATCTCAAGAGGATTGACAGGAGAGATATGGGAGGAGATGATTACACTGAAGAGAAAGACAGTTTACGGCAACTGAACTGAACACTGAGCTCTGCACCAGCATACAAAGCCTATAACAAGATAATGTTATACAGTTATCCTTCCATATTTACATTAGACAAAGAAAAATTTAAAAATATATAGTGTTCAGAGTTTCTTTAAATAGATCAGCAGTCAACTGTCGTCTTTAAATGCATAAGCTATTCTTAACGAAACTATTACGTAACTCAATATACAACATAATATGTATGACATCCTTCTTTGTAGCCAACTGCTGCCTTTGGAGGCTAGTTCTGAAGGCAGCAACTGTGGTATGAAGTCCATCATCCCCTAGTGGGGGTACCTGGTGATAACCGGGGTTTCTGTTAGACTCCATGCCTCAGATTTAGCAACATTTTTAGAAGCATAGTGAGTCCACATCTGGGGCATTTTGTTGCTCAAGATGTGGACCCCACTGACATTCTGCTTCCAGCCACGACTCCTCAGGATCTCTCTGAGTGAGTGAAGTTATAGAAAATCAAAAAGGACCAAATAATACATTTTCTGCAAGGATTTTTTTCGAATAGTATGGATGCACTCAGACCTCTATGGTTCCTCCCTCTGGTGTTTTGGTTTCAAGTCCTTCCACAGTTTATGCACCCATTATGTCTTTTCCTGCACAATCCATGCCTAACCTGTGCATTCCTGCACCCCTTCATCACCGTGGGTATTTCAAACAATGCTCGATTCACATTGTGCTCCAACCTGAAAATGGTGTCTCTGAACAGGCTAATGTAGCCGTGATCTCCCTGTTATCTGGTCAAGCCTATGCCTCGGTCTCCTCTTTATGGTAAGAGGAATAGTCCTTTATTGTATTATTTCTGCCTTTATGTCGCCATTCCTTAAGGTCTTTGAGCAACCAGCAAAGGAAGGGGTTCTTTACAGTAAGGGCAGTCAAGATATGGAATTCATTGCCAGGGAAGGTTGTGATGGCAGATTCAATAGATATGTTTAAGAAAGGGTTAGACAAATTTTTAGCGGAAAGGTGTATCCAGGGATACGACCGTTAATTTAAAATAAAAGATAGTAGTGGATATAGGGTAAAAATTGGATTGCAATATTGAGTCTGGGGGGATTTTCAAAATTGAAACAGATGGGCGGTTGCCTACTCTGGATTAATTTCAAATATAAGTGCAGGATCGCAGGAGATCCAATATAGGTTGAACTTGATGGACTGGTGTCTTTTTTCAACCTCATCAACTATGTTACTATGTATGTAACTATGTAACCCAGTTGGGTTTCTTCTGCATCTGACCTCTTAGATAAGACACCGTGACTGCAGGACAATATGCTGTGGAATTATGGACCTTGGCCTCAGAATTGGGCTGGGACAGCGAGGCTTTAGTTGCCACCTTCTGACAAGGTTCCCCGAACTTATTAAGGATGATTTGGCATCTCGGGATCTCCCAGCAACACTTGATGATTTGATTTCCTTGTGCTGTAGGTTGTTCTGCTTTTAAACCTACCTAGAGATGCAATGTTTCCCAGCTTCATACAATCTTTACTTTCATCCACTGAAGAACCTATACAAATGGGATGTTCATATCCCTCCGAGTCTTTGTGGAACTAAAAGTTCACTTTGTAAACCAATGTCCACAGAAGTTGGGAAACTTGAACATTAAAAGAATGTGGGCATTCAGAAGGACTATCACAATTTATAATGATCACAAGAAATGCAATACCTCCAATAGTCTGATCCCAATCTTCTCTCGGCTCAAAATCTTATTGACTTTTCCCAAGCTCCAAAAATTTAAGTTGTCTTTTCCCAGTCATTTAATTGCAGTGATCCTGAGTCAGAGGGACAAATCCCTCACATAATTGACCCATCTAAAAACTTGCCTTCAGGGTTCTTCAGAAACATCATATTGAATACAGTATAGTTTGAGCAGTGTGTGCACAAAACATAGAGCCATAGAGTTTGGTGGCAGAAAAGTACCTACAGATCCATCTAGTCTACTCTTTTTTGTTTGTATTGTTTATTTATTTGTGTTATCTATTACTTTTGTGTCAAATTGTTACAAATATCCAATGTTTTCCATGTATCCTTGGTAAAATCTCTTCTTAGTTGTTTAGTTGTGTTTACTCATCTAGTATATATCTTACGACAATTTGTAGTATACATGTTATGTGGAAAAGACAGGATTAATCCGGCGGAGAACTACGCATGGCCTTAATTTTGAACACTGCCATGACAAGTAGCGCTCATAATTCATCCAGCATTGAATAGGAACATTCTATATTCTCCCCTATAGGGATTAAGGATCCCTATTCCACATGATGGGCCTCATTCATTACCTAATGCAAAACAAATGTAACGTGTGTTTTTTAAAAAACGCACGTGCATTTGGCATACGCACGTCTGTATTCAGCAAGAAGCAGAAGATACGTCTGGTGATGAATACGGGTCTAGGGCTCTGCCCTAACAGACATGACACTGCAGAATACGTCTAATGCATATGTTGAATATCAAGTCACAAAAGAACGCTCTGAAAAAAAAACTATTCAATTCATGTCAACTGTTAATAATATAGGGCCTGATTCATTAAGGAAAGTTAAGTAAAAAATTGAGTAAGTAGTCTCCTGGACAATGCCATGTTACAATGCAAGGGGTGCAAATTAGTATTGTATTTTGCACATAAATTAAATACTGCCTGTTTTTCATGTACCACGCAAATGCTTGATAGCTTATTTGTACACTGAAATTTAAAGTTGATATCTGCGTGCTACAGACAGTATTTAACTTATGTGCAAAATAGAAAACTAATTTGCACCCCTTGCATTGTAACATGGTTTTGTTCAGGAGACTTCTTACTCAATTTTTTTACTTAACTTTTCTTAATGAATCAGGCCCATAGTCATTAATGTCAATGACAACGAATGATACAACTGAAAATCACGTATCTTAGAGATGCCCAAAGCATGAATCGGAGCTTGAGCTTGGCGCACTCTCACTGTACATTGACTACGTGCATTCGTCCATTCCCCTCCCCATTCTGCCTCTGAAATTGTAGGCTGTAGTAAAAGTCCTGTTGCTTGAAGATGAATTGGATGTTGCTGTGTTCTGTGGTGTATAATCCGATTCTGGGCATGTGCAGAGTGATTTTGCGCATCATACGCAACTTATTGCCAGTTACACGCTTTAATGAATAAGGCTTGGGGGTATATTTACTAATCTGCATGTTTGAAAAAGTGGAGATGTTGCTGATAGAAACCAATCAGATTCTAGCTGTCATTTTGTAGAATGCACTAAATAAATGATAGCTAGAATCTGATTGGTTGCTATAGGCAGCATCTCCACTTTTTCAAACACGCAGATTAGTAAAAATACCCCTTGATGTGTATACTTCATTCACCATGCAACTAAACTTTCCCTGGACACATGCAAAACTCTGCAGGCAGCAATTCTCCCTTAAAACCCTCTTTCAATTTTGTTGTTTTTACATTCCATAGTCTAGCTTGGAAAAATGTCCAACACTTCACATCTATTAATATTTAAATAACAATTGCAAAAATAATGCTCTTTTAAAATGCTCACAAATATTTCTTTAGCTTCCGTATAAGTGAATTATGCTTCATTAATGTTTGCACAGTTATTTTACTAATTTTGAAGGTGGAAACCTATCCTTGCCCTTATCTTCTGTTTTCCTTTACTTAATAATACAATGAGGGCTCCTCTTGGCAAAAACTTCTGTTAGCAAACTTTAGCTGCAGATATCCACCCCAGGTGTCTGCTCGGCAGGACAACATTGCTGACTGCGGAATTTTCAACGTTGGCAGAAAAATACCAAGATGCTGAGGTGGCATTAAAGAACCCTTCAGAGGAGGATCCTTAAAATAAGAAAATTGAAGGTTACAGAGAAACTTTGGTTGAAACTGAGACTGATAAAATATATGTAGGTGTGAAATAAAAGTATGTAGTTGCCTTCTAATTTATGTCTGAAAGCACGCTGAAGTTTGTTTGTTAACACTAACCCTTGGGTATCTGGAATATTGAACGACTCTTAGCAAGCCTGGTGAAGCGGCGGCCTGTCCCTGCTTCCTGTTGTCCCGTTAATAATGCACTGAGGATACATCTAGAGAGTCTCCCCTGAGGAAGCATGGTCAGGCTTTTTAAACCGAACAATCAATGTGAGATTGCACAAACAAGAGTAAAATATGCCTTCATTTCTTCAACCAGTGTTTATCAACCCTGTCCTCGGGCACCCCAGCAGTATATGTCTTGCAGATCTTCTCACAGAATCAAAGAGGAAGTAATAAGTAGCACCTGTGGGTATTACAATGAGTCAGGTACTAACAGACACAACTGTGAGATGAACTGGAGACTTTGGGGAGAGTTGAGAACAGAAGCTTAATAGATAGACTTAGTTTATAAGAAGCTTGGTAATTTATTTTGTATTCATATTTCTACTGCCTTCTGGAAGAAAAAAAACAATTTTTATAAGTTGTTTATAACTTATTTACTTAGGCACCAGGAGATTGGCAGAATTTTTGGAAGTCCGGGAGATCACCAACTATTTTGGGAGTCCCTTTCCTATTCAGTGAAACAGACCAGAACTTGTCAGGCAGCCCAAGATCAAATTGAATACTATCTCAGTTCAGCTGGCAGACTCAGTTAATTCAACCGACGTTGCTGCTGTCATCTCTGTTCCTACTCTGGTGATTTCCACGGCCTTGTTGGTGGGGCATGCTGCTGCCACACCTTCTGTGGACACAGGGAATAAGTGTCCTGGCTCTGTGTCCAGCAGTGAGCATGATGCCAGACGAATATTCCAGGCACACAACTACTTTGAGCTGGTGGGTAACCACAAGAGGGCTCATGCAGCACAAGACCAAAAGCCTTCTCCAGAACTGTAAGACATACGAGGTTCAGATAATGGAAATGTTGAAGGACGGTCATGTTTGCCAGTGGCAAGAGGTCTTGAGATTTCTACCATGATTATATATTAATGCTATAATAATTGTTATTTTGTTTATTTTGTTGCAAAATGTTGCTACACATTGCAAAGCATCCCAGCAGGGGATGCTGACAGATGTAACTGTTTTTCCCGAAACATAAGGCAGAAGAGAAGCGAATAACAATATTTTCAGATATTATTAATATCAATTCAGGAATATAAAGTAAAAACAGTAACACTGTGTTCACATGACATTTAAAGGGTAACTTCTCTCAAATCTTACAGTATATTTTGGTACCCAGCATATTGATTTTCATTAGTTGAAATAATTTTTCAGTTATTTTACCCTTTAAACTTGCTAATGGGCGGGGACCACAGAATATTCCATTAACTGTGCTACAGATCATTACTACTAGCTCTTACGAAATTGTTCTGCTTGGGGTTATTCTCCTGTTAACTTCAGAGGTGACACTAAAGGTTTCCTTGCAAAATATAATTCCCCAGTCCTTCAGGGTATCTGCTTTTAAATGAGCGTGCACAGAACATAGAAATCTGTATTAATGATGATAGAAACGTTTGCTTTGTATCCTCGTATCCTCCTTATTATCCTTTTCCCCTCCTGGGCATGATGTTTTATGTGTTTAGTTGCTCGCTGTTTTCTTCCATTTATAGAAGTGATAATGAGGATTTGATAATGCTCTTTATTTTTTTATTTTTTTATTCAGACTTGAGATTATAATAAGGAAGCGTTTCTGGTCACGGACAATGAATTTTGCTGAAAACAGTTATTCAGATTTAATTGAGTGTAAATGTGTTGAAGATTTGAAAGGACGCTCCTTATAAGATATATATTGATCATTGATTTTCCATTATGAAGGTACAAATTGCTTGTTTCAGTTGATAAAAGGGCAACGTGAGCTGCCGGTAATGGAATGGTTCAATTATGCATTGGCTTTAAATTTAAAACGCCTATACTTCTCCAAATAATAACCCATGCCAATTATGTGAGGTAAATGTTTTGTGTTTTCAGAGAGAGCCGTCTTTGTATATGGCTGGTGTGGTTGAAGGCTTTGTCAGAGTGTGGCGGAAGTTATATATTGTGCGGGGGAGTTTGCAGACCTGCACATTCACCTTAGCATGTGGTATTCTTGTGGGGTAGGATTTTAGGCTCTACTCAGACTAGGTAGTGTCAGTTCTGTGGGTGCTTGCCCCTAATGACCTTTTGGTTGAGATCGGGTGTAAATACCTATTTACGCAGTGGGTTTTAAAGGCACCCTCTGTAGACGAAACGCCATCACCTGGTCCTCTGGCCAAGAGGCCGTCTGCCTGAGCCCCAAGATGCTATGTACCCATGGTATGGCCTGAGCTGGGATTGCCTGAAAATGCACTGGTGATGGAGCACAGTGTACGGCACTTAGCACTTAAATTCCAGGTGGCACCATTTTTACTTGCCCTAGCCTTTTGGCCAGGCCAGGGACAATCTTTTATATGCCCGGGCCGAGAAGCTGGGGCCTTAATTTGCACTATTTATTTATTTATTTTACACTTCCACCACACTGTACACATTGTTGAGCATTTTTTCTATTCGTGAGGCACGTTTTTGTTTTCGGGGTTTGGGTATAGACCCTTACCGGGTGTCCCCTAGTCGTCGGAGGCTCCCTACTCCTGGGGGAGCTAAAAAAAACAGTTTTCCGGAGGAACTTTGGCCTGCCTTGGGGAGAAGGGGGTCCGGTCCGCCCGAGCCTTGCGGCAGAGGTGGACTCTTTGGACGTCTAATAACAAAATAAATAGTCATGAATTTTGAGCCTGTTTGGAAAACTAAAATTCATAGACACACACATGCAAGGGAAATAAATATATAGTTTTTGTTTATTTGTAAGGACTGTGAAGCTCTTGCACCCAGGGCCGCCGAGAGGGGGGGGGGAGCGGGTACTAATTACCCGGGCCCGGCATGTCAGGGGGCCCGGCCCGGGCCCTTGCGCTGCTGATTTTTTTTAATTTTTAAATTTTTTTTTTCAAAACGTTTTTTTTCCTTTCCTTTTTTTTTTTTTTTTTGGCGGGGGGGGGGGGGCTCGGTCGTTGGTGGGGGGAGCAGGCTAGTTTAAAAAAAAAACAAAACATACTCACCTGATCGCGGAGCCGGCATCCCTCCTCTCTGCTGCTCTGTGCTCTATTCAGACTGTCTGAATGCTGGGTGTGATGTCATCATGTCATGCCCAGCATTCAGTCAGTCTGGAGCAATGGAGCACAGAGCAGCAGAGAAGACCAAGAGAGGAGAAAAGGTAAGTGAAGGGAGGAAAACGAGGGGGGCACAGAGGGGTTAAAAAACGGGGGGGGGGGGGGGCAGCATGACAGAGGGGTTAAAAAATGAGGGGGAGCACAAAGGGGTTAAAAAACGGGGGGGCAGCATGACAGAGGGGTTAAAAAATGAGGGGGCACAAAGGGGTTAAAAAACGGGGGGCAGCATGACAGAGGGGTTAAAAAATAAGGGGGGGCACAGAGGGGTTAAAAAACGGGGAAGCAGCATGTCAGAGGAGTTAAAAACGGGGAAGCAGCATGTCAGAGGGGTTAAAAAATTAGGGGGAGCACAGAGGGGTTAAAAAACGGGAAAGCAGCATGTCAAAGGGGTTAAAAACGGGGAAGCAGCATGTCAGAGGGGTTAAAAAATGAGGGGGAGCACAGAGGGGTTAAAAAATGGGAAAGCAGCATGTCAGAGGGGTTAAAAAATGAGTGGGGGCACAGAGGGGTTAAAAAATGGGAAAGCAGCATGTCAGAGGGGTTAAAAATTGAGGGGGGAGCACAGAGGGGTTAAAAAACGGGAAAGCAGCATGTCAGAGGGGTTAAAAAATGAGAGGGGCACAGATGGGTTAAAAAATGGGAAAGCAGCATGTCAGAGGGGTTAAAAATTGAGGGGGGAGCACAGAGGGGTTAAAAAATGGGAAAGCAGCATGACAGAGGGGGTGAAAAAATGAGAGGGGCACAGATGGGTTAAAAAACGGGGCAGTATGGCACAGTGGGGTTAATAAACAGGGGTCAGCATGGCACAGTGGGGTTAAAAAATGGTGGGCAGCATGACACAGTGGGGTTACAAAGGGGGGGGGGAGGCATGGCACAGTGGGATTGAAAAAGGGGGGGGAGCAGCATAGTATAGTCTGATGAAGGGGAGCCAGATGAAGGGGGCAAAAACAGCATGGAGGGCACAGTGTGATCATAAGGCATGGCGATGATGAAGGGGCACATTATTGTAATATTGGAGCTGGAGGAAGGCCTAATTATTAATCGTGGGTGCTATTGATTTAACGCTGGGGCTGGCTGTAATTTTCTAAATGTAGCCATTTTTTTTTCAAAATAGGTCCTTCAACATTTCTGGATCCGGACAAGCCACAACTAAAGAAAGCAGCAGCCACAGGTGGAGAAAGTGAGAAGAACAGGTAGGAGAGAGCAGCACAGTGTGTGAAATGTTGTGATTCTAGTAGGGACAATACCAATTTTTGGTGAATGTTGTGTCCAATGTAAGGTGTAGGCCAAGACTGAACTGTTTGTGTACACACTGCATTGTTTGTATACTACCCTGTGGTGGTAGATGTCCTGAAAGTCAGGAGTGCTTAAACATATGTGACGCTCCGGCGAATTGAGAGCCTAGTGGTTTTTATGTTAGCCACGCCCCAATGGCACGTTTGCCACGCCCCCAAATGCATGACCGCACCTCCCAAAATTTTTGCACTGCCGTTTGGCTAGCCACGCCCCTGAATATATGACCATATACCTAATCTTTTTTGCGCCGCCGTGAGGCGGCGCAAAAAAATTTTGGGGCTTACTTCACTATGAGGGGGGCCCCATGAATTTGTTGTACCCGGGCCCTGAATTCTTCTTGGCAGCCCTGCTTGCACCTGATTTGTATTATTAGGCAAATAACACTTACATTTATTCAAGTTTGCAAGGAACAATATAATATACATACCTTAATTTAAAAAGAATTTATGTAGTTTAAAATGTCCATTGTACTACAGACTACTGAAAAGAGAGCAGCCAAAGGCTATCACCCCCCCCCCCCCTTCCCCTTTCCTTCTGCTTCTAATTTATGATGGGGAGGGGCGGGGCTTTCCTGGGATGTCACTGTTACCCTTATAGCAAGGCTTCTGGGGCTATCTTGGCTGGGGGGTAGGCGGCATCTGCCCCCCACCCCCGGGTCTGGTCGCATAGTGGCTTCCATGGGTTGAGTCACTGGGCTATTTTCGTTTTTTGTCCTTTAAAATGTTCCTAATAGGTTGCTGAGCCACGTCTAACCCCCTCTGCTAAAACTTTCCAGCCCCTGTTAGGCTTGTTCTACAATGTAAATATACAAAAATGGAAAATAGGCACAGCGCTGACGATATACAGAAGGGAATAATTTCCAAATCACATAGGGCTAATAGACACCCTTAAAATATCATCATTTCACAATATATAATAATCAGGTCCTAA
Organism: Mixophyes fleayi; assembly: GCF_038048845.1. Lineage (NCBI taxonomy): Eukaryota > Metazoa > Chordata > Amphibia > Anura > Limnodynastidae > Mixophyes > Mixophyes fleayi. Next base: position 16,734,176 of record NC_134407.1, read on the forward strand.
GGAAAGGGAGGCAAAAAAAGGAGTAAATGTTCTCTGGGTCAAACCATGTTGCAATGCGAGGGGTGCAAATTAGATTGTACATAAGTTAAATACTGGCTGTTTTTTCAACTAGCACACAAATACTTGATAGCTTTATTTTTACACTGAAATTTAAAATTGATCTAGGACATTCCCTACCCCAATTATAAATCTGTCCCCACATTTTAAATTTACCTCCCCCTCCAATGCAACATGGTTTTGCCCAGGTGCAAAGTTACTCCTTTTTTATACTGTGCTCTCCTTTATGACTCAGGCCCCTTGTGTTTTACTTCAGGTTAAATGACAAATAGTATGGAAATAAACCCTACTTCATAACTAATAGATGTTATATCTGTCCTGGATTTTGTGATGGCTGCAAATACCTCTCTGTACACCGACAGCAGCCCGGGGACGACTTTTTCTGCATGTCTTGGGAGATATAAGTTCTTTGTGTCCAATCTTTGCTTAACTTTTAAAATTAAGCTGATGTTGAACACATTTATCTCCATTGTAATTGCTAATACGGAAAGGAAAGGTAAGCTCTGTTTATCAGTCTGAGTCATTTAAGTACATTTAACTGACTAATGAATGCTAAGTGAATGTGGTGCATTACAGGGACAGTGATGAAGTTCAGGTACCGGAATCAATAGTTTGGCCTTCTGGGCATAGAATGCAAAATACCGAACGCATTTTTTAAGACCTGTTGCTAATGCAGACAAGCAGGACCATGTTTACACCTTACTGAGTCTAGACATAAGTAATGGTGTTTCATTTTCTTCCAATTGCAAAGCAGACACATCAGTAGCACACCCAGTAATTTGTTACAAAGTACCTGTGATAAACGGTGCCTGACTGTCGTACTAGTGGGGGAGTATTTCTCTTGTTCATTGCGATTATTCTGTTTTGAATGCTATACAAACCCATCCTCATCATCCTCCGCTAGACCGAATGTTGATTATTTGTCCAAGTCTAGGATAAAAATCTACTGGTGCAGCACAATTGTCATCCTCTTAAAGGGAACCTGTGTTTTTGTTGGATGAACGGGCATCACGGTGGCTAAGTGGTTAGCACTTCTGCCTCACAGCGCTGGGGTCATGAGTTCAATTCCCGACCATGGCCTTATCTGTGTGGAGTTTGTATGTTCTCCTCGTGTTTGCGTGGGTTTACTCCGGGTGCTCCGGTTTCCGCCCACACACCAAAAACATACAATTAAGTAGGTTAATTGGCTGCTATCAAAATTGACCCTAGTCTGTGTGTCTGTCTGAGTGTGTGTATGTTAAGGAATTTAGACTGTAAGCTCCAATGGGACAGGGACGGATGTGAGGGAGTTCTCTGTACAGCGCTGCGGAATCCGTGGCGCTATATAAATAAATGGTGATGATGATGATGATGATGAACCAATATTCATACAGAGCACAGTAGGATCCAGTGACATCACTTAGTGGTTCATGAGCAGACCCGAGAAGGAAGGTTTAGTCCTCCCCGTGGATGGCCCTAAACACATCACTTTAGCCTTGTTGGCTAATAAATATCCATAATATCTGTTAAATCAATGGTTAAGGACTCACAGTAAGATACAAAACTTAGTTATAGCCACCGTTTCCTTCCCGTACTAGACCATTTAATAGGGTTTCTGAACCTGCATTAAACACCTTTCAATGACACATATACAGGTCTTACTGAAGATATCTTAAAATATAATATACAGCACTCTATATAACTATTTCGAAATAAAGCAATTAAATATAGCTGTTGTAAATATATTCAGTCTATGCCCTACACTTAAGGTGCCATCTTTGGTTCTAAGCTGAGGCTGTTAGGCCGGTAACATGTGGGAAGTATCAATGATATGAGCACCTGTGTTTTCTGTATGAAAGAGATGATCTGAACGTAGAAAGACCTAGATTTGCTACTCCATAGCACCCCCAGTGTTCGATCATATGATTACATGCTCGGACATAGGCTTGATTATCTACGACATTCCAGGCTGCATGTTACCATGTGCATAGTAAATATTAGTTTTGAAAATAGTATATAAAAAAAGAAATATTAAAAAAGTGAAAAAAACAAAGACACACAAACACTTTTTACATATACATTGTATTATGCCATAAAACTTGAACTTACAATTAACTATATATGATATCGCCTGTATATGTTAGTAGTCGAAGAATAAACAAGGGATTTATTTTTAGGTTGAATTAATTTTGTTAAATGTAGCTTGAGGATGTATCATATTAAAGTGCATTTTGTTTAAATACTTTCATTTTTCTCCATATAATGCCCATAAATTTGGTGTCACTTGCTTTTCTGTGACACCAAAAGAAATCCTTATTAATCCAGGAAAAAATAGAACATTTGCTTGCCTTGGATAGATGTGTAGCAAAAATTATTTATTGGCAGAAACCTATTATCTGGGCACTTGTGCTGCTATATGTAATAGGTGTAAGCGGCGTTGGTGGTAGATGTTAAATCGCAATAGAATCAGCTTTTAGACTTAACCAGTTTGTTTGTTTTATTTCAAAACTTATTGTACCAGATGATACTGACTGCAACAGACAAGCAGTATGACAAGCTTATGCAGTTAATGTACTTAACTCTATTATAGTACATTCATATACGCAGGTGGTAAGCTTATATTGTGGGCAATGTCAGAGAACAAGTTGCTCATATATATTTTTGTGCCTCCGGTCACTTTATACATCTATATATAGGTATGAGAACACAAAAATGGTGCAGCTCTAGTTATCAACTTCTTTTCAGTTCAACTGTCACTGGAAGAATCTGCTGAGAGCCGAACTTCCTGTCTATGCTTGCTCAGCAGAGCGATGCGGACGGCTAGAGGCTGCCCCACTTCCTGTCTTCATTAGATCACAGAGGACACCAATACTAAGATGGGAGACGGAGCTTAGCGCTCCATATTAACAATTTTATCTTTTATAATACACCATGATTCCACGTATGTATGTTTGTATTACTATATATATTTTTATAGTACTGTTGGTTATTCAGCACTTTATACAGTTGCAATCATAAAGTACATGGCGTAATACACAATACAGGAAAATACGTTTTAGTGTACTAGCAAATATTGATGGCACTTAAAGCATATAAATTATAGCATTTATTGACAGCCCTATATTAATACAGTAAGATTGCTTTTATGGAAATAATGTGTGTGAGCTATCACATAAGAATAAAAGTCTACAATCTATAGACCTAATGTTATAGCGAAACCATCAAACTGTATTATCCAGACCTGTAGAAAGGTCGTTGGACATACTTCAAGTCAGATTTAATTAGATGGCCGCAGCCTGCTCGCTTGGCTATAATTTGCGAGCTGTCTTGTATAATAAACATCTTCTCAGAATTCAGTCTGTTTACATTGTGGTCAGTTTGGGGGGCTTTGTTCAGTTCCCTTTTAAATAGGGGTTTTATTTCTTTATTAACCGAAGCAACGATGTTACACTTTATTAGCTCTCTGTTAGATATACATTGTAATCCATATATTTTTAAGCTCTTGAACAATTAAATATCATTATATTATTTTACAATGCTCTTTCTCTATAATATGCTGCTGTAAGTCATAGACAAAAAGTCCAACATACCAGCCAACATATTAAACGGAAAGAGAGTCTTTCTAACTATCAGGAAAATAAATGTTTTTATCTGATTAAGTACTAAAATTCAATCGTATTTCAATTTAGTCGACATATTAAAATGTAACATACTTGCCTATTTTAAAAAACTCCCCTATGGAAGATCCTGGAAGGCAGAGCAAGTGAAAGGTGTAGGGGAGCGTGGCACAGAAAATTGTGCCATTTTGAGCCTGCCCCCGGCGGTGAAATGACGCAAATGATTCATCATCCCGCGGGGCAAAATGAGACAATTCTTGGCGGATTGCATCATTTAGGCTCCCAATGCCGCTCACTTCACTAGGGATCCCGGAGCAAGGCCTGCTCTCACAGGGGTCTGGGAGAACTACTTGAAAACCGTGAGTCTCCCGTACATTCCTGGACAGTAGGTAAGTTTGATGTGTACTTTGATCCTCCCATGGAGAGGCATCAACGTATTATAATAATCTGTGTAGTGCTTGGAATTAAATTTTAAATTATAGACAGTCTAGTGCTCTATGCCAGACATCCCCGAACCCTGTCTTCTGTACCTCCACGCTTCCCAGTTACACTATATATAACCATACCGGCAAACTAGCCACATGCTATCACTACTCATGCTAAAATGGGGACAAAAAATTGGGACCATCAAAAAAAAAACAAGTTACGTGTTAGATAATAACGATCTCTAGATTAGATAGACAATACTAAGTATATTCCTTACTGCCGCTTGGTGGGAAAAATACCCCCAGTGCTCAGCAGCGCCGTGCAGTGGGGAAAACAGGGCATACATAAAAAAGGGACATGCAAAGAAGACAAAATGAATGCAGGCGTCAGAATAAAGGGAGGGCGCTGCTATTGGGAGTAATTCCAATCGAGTTTAAGGAACTCGATTGGAACTCGATCCATAATGATCTGTATCAAGGGCTCTCCACGTGTATTTATGACTGCTACAATGTTGTCTTTTAAATTGGATAAAGTGGTATTTTATTTAACGTTTTTCTTCAATAGGTTTACTGTCAGTTGATCCACAGCAATTACAGTTGTTTGTCTCATCCTAATACATAATATAGTGATACTGGCGTGTTTTTACAATGCAGAAATATGTATTTTCCCCACTCCAGCAACGCACGGTTCTTGCATGCTGAGATCTCGGAATATTTTATCTGTTTATCTGTCTGCAGATGTCCTGCTGGGCACCAAATGCTGCTGTCTAAATATTTTTAGTGTCTGTTACACAGAACGGCGCCCCACTGTTAGATTGGAGAACGGAGGCCGTGGCTGAAGGGCAGAGATGCAGAATGAGTTCTTCAAAAATGATTTTTTCATTTCTTCATTAGCAACCTTGCCTGGTGTCACAGAAGTGGCCACGTCAGTCCTGACATTTATGAAAGATAAGGACAATTATCAGGTGAAAACATGGCAGAAGGCACGTCAACAGACGTCACCTAGGATTATGTCTTTGTTTCTTCATCCCAGTGTGAGTCAGATGACATTTTCGGAAGGCAGATTTGCAGAAGAGAAATAAAAGTGTAAGATTGAACAGCGTAGATTCCTCATACAATAATGTATGTAACCACGTTATCACCAACATTCCGTTCTATTAATATGCCCTATCCCAGGTCTCAGAATTAGCAATCAGTGCAGTAACCTGCTAGCGAGGCCTTTGTCTCTACTTAGCAATGGGGTTCAGATGGGGTAATAGCTTAGGGAATGGGAATTGAGGATGGGCTTCAATAGAGCAGACGCGAAATAGGATAGAAATTCTCTTAATATTGAACAATGTATATATGGGAAAAAAAATCTCATAGAGGGGCTTCTCCTCTGCAATGTGACATTGCATATTTCTTCTTGCACCCCATAAAGGTGCGTGGGAAAATCTGTGATGATGGGGTACCGCAGTAACTGGAAATGTGTACAGCTGTGATATTTGCAAATTGTGCACAATTAAATAATCCCCATAGTTTTTATTAAAGTTCAGATACTTGGGATTATAAATCTTACTCTAAGATCTTTGTTGTGAGTGCTGAGCTCCTGTTTAAGATTAATACATAGGATTTCCTAATGCTACCAACAGTATAACACCGGTACTAACTATACAAATATTAGTGTATCTGTATATATATATATATATATATATATATATATATATATATATATATATATCTTTTGCACTAACATGTCTATTTTCCATTATTCTTAACTTCAGAATGATTATACATAATAATTATTTTTACAGTATATCCTTCTGTTCTGTTCTTCATATACCATCCCATGCCAATCATAACAGCCCCATAGTGCCAGCCTATATAATTACATTCTGCTGTACCAGCCATATGCCAGCATTGCTGCCCTACCATGCTACCGTAAGCAACATACGTCCTGATCTAGCATTAATGTCTCCATGGCATGTTATCATCCCCATGCTACAATAACAGCCCAATAATGCCAGAATATACACCACCATGCCACTATAACAATCCTATGCCACCAGCCTAAAATTGATATTAAAATTATTCACCCCTTGTGGCACGTTTCACATTTTAATTTCCTACATCATGGAATCAGAATGGGGAATTCTTTCTACCGATCAACACAAAAGATCCTGTAATGTCAAATAAAAAAGAAAAATCAATATATTTCTTAATTAATTACAAATAAACACAACAGACAATAATTGATTACACAATGTCTCATACCCACTGCATGCATTTCTCTAGTGTTTTTAACACTGGTGCAATGCATCTAAACAGAATAAAAGTAGAACACAATATTTGAATGACCTCTACGGTATTTTTTGTAGCGTTTGGATGTGTTGCAATTTTTTTGAGTGTTTCTCTGAATGCATCTTGTTCCATTCGCTTTCGTTTACTGCATTGAGGAAGCCTAAGTGACCTTCAATTTAATAAAAATATCTAGTAACTTATACGTGCCCACACTCTTGCATTTAACATGTGTTTGCCCTAGCGTCTAGATGTTTCCCCGATTTCCTCATATCCACCCCATGGAACCGTGGCACTTAATTAATTGATTAGAATCCTCTACTCATTGAAAGGGTTTCAAAATGAACATAACCTGTCTGTGAAAAGTTCCACAATAGTTAATTTCCAAATGAGAGCTTCATCACAAAGATCAAAGAATGTTCAAATCAAATCCGAGAAAAGTGTTTTGAACATTTGTCCCCTGGAGAATCGTCCATGATAAAAAATGGAGAAAATATGGAACTGTCAATTTGTTTAGAAAAGGCCGTCCTTCAAAAGTGAGCATTCGTGCCAGGATTGCAATCTTCCATGGCAAAAATGGGAGAAACTGTCCAGGAGTCAACAATAGCTGGGGCACTTCACCAATCTAAGCTTAATAGGAGGGTGACAGACGGAAAACCAATAAAAAACACACTAAACACAAAACATGTTGGAGACCCATATACTAAATAGCGTAAGTGTCTATGGTCTGGTGAGATTTGACTTATTGGCCTCAATGCTAATATGTCCGGCACAAGGCTAACAGTGTGCTTCATCCTAAGAACACTGTCCCTACCACAGTGGTGGGAGCATAATGCTATGGGGATGCCTCTCTGTATTCTGGACTAGGAAACATTTCAGAGGGCAAATGGATAGAGCAAGTTACAGGCAAAACTTGGAGAAAACCTGCTGCTGTCTACAAGAGACTTAGCACTTGGGAGAAGATTTACGTTCCAGTGGGACAATGACGCACCAAGAATCTGTGGCAGGGGAGGAGTAGTGTCGGGCCTCGTAACAAAATTCGGGTTAACGGCTTGGTGTAAAGACAAACACCAAGTTCCCGTGGCTAAAATACACAGACAGAAATCTAAGTAGGAGGCAGGTTACCTCATTATAAAGATGAGGTCCGTGGAACGATGTATCTGTGACCAGTGGAGGATTAAAGCTACAATGTGTTCGGGTGGCACTGAAGCCATCGGAGATCAGACCACATTCTTTTTTGTGCTTAATCATACACCGAGACACAATTATTTAATACCCTCTCTGGGTCTCTTTTAAGTTTCCCTTTTCACTAGAGCACAATGGGAACCCCTCACCCATAGTCCATTAATATTCACAGCAAGCCTGTATAGTACATTTTTAGTATTTACCTGTAAAGTTTTCACAGATTTACAGGAGTTAACAGCAAATCTACAACTACAAGGTACATTTCTCTCCTGTCAAGGTCATGCAAGGTCAGTGTAGACCAGCGATGGGCAACTCTGTCGTCTTGCAGGGCGGCATCTCCAACCTTCCAACGGGCTGAGGAAGGAGCACAGTGCACTCCCTCCTCCGAAATGCAGCGTAACCTCCCTACTACTCATGAGGAGATCAAGCTATGCGGAGGTCGGCTGATCCCGGTTTGCCTTATTTTCCACTTTAACAAAGCAGAGAATAAGACCGGGAGCAGCTGGCTAAAGGATTACCGCCTGTTACCCACCACTAGTAAAGAACCACACTTTCCTACAATAATCCGACACTGCCTACCATGCCACATGTTATATTATACCATATAACTTTCCATATTATACCTATGCTGTAATAAGGAAAGTTCTTCTGTTTTATGCAATTATACTGTATATGGAGGGACACCAATTGCTGTTGTTAGAGGTCTGGCACCGCTATATCATGCTTGCCAACTTCGATCTTTTGTCCTACGAGAGGGGGGGCGTGGTGGGAGGGGCGGGTCATGGCAAATTGCGTCATTTTGACCCCGTCCCCTGCAACAAAAGCATTTTGTTGCAGGGATCACAACCGCGTCACTGGGGCTCCAATCCTGGGCAGGATGCGGGAGAATTGCCTCCTCTCCTGGGAGACCTACCCGGATTTCGGCAGTCTTCCAGACATTCCGGGAGAGTGGGCAAGTATGCACTATATACTGTCACACCACATATTGTCCTGTGCTACTCTACATGGTTGTGTGATCCCTTACAGGTCCAAGTGCATATTTTTCACTGGGGGCTTAAAGTTATTTTTTCCCCACCATTAAACTAAAATATGAGAAGGCTTCCATTTTGAATATTAAATCAAATAAGGTCTATACTGAAGTAAAGCAAAAAATAAACATTCATACCCCCTCTAAATTAATATGCACCCCTTAGTTTCTAAGGATTTTATTTATAAGGTCTAGAAGATTCACTTGCCATTATAAATATGAATAGGGAAGAACATTTGGTTTGATCTGTGTAATTAGCACTAATGCATGGAGGAAATACTACATAATATATTCTGCTATTTAAAGTAGGCACTGCAAATACTAGCAGAGATTAGGTATCAAAGCTAAGCCCAGCCTAGGCTCTCCTGCATGCATGGAAGTCAGAACATTCCCTGCAGTCCTTACGATCCCTGCTTTCAATTATTTTGTTCTTGTAGTGGATGCAGCAGGCTTTGAAAAACCCTACACTGCAAGTCAAATTAGCAACCTCTTTCAGGTCAAAGAGTCGCAAGGGCCCTGCTGGTTTGTTTGCCATTATCACTCACTGGTAAATTTCACTGATTCAATTAACTCTTGGCGACTCTCAGACATTTAATGGACATCTACAGAAAGCACATTACTTCCGTGTAATTACTGCACGTTCAGTGACATATGTGGGCATAGTCTGCTATGTAACATGTTACACGAGCAAGTGGGATTGATAGTGCGTCTTGTTTTCAGCTAACTGGGTCTCCTTGTGATAAGCCCTGCTATACCAAGGATATCTTTTGATCTATTTAATAATTAACTTTTTGGGTGAATTCTTTCTGTCGCAAGAAAGAAACTTGCCTTTGATTAATGTATGGGAGATGTGAATAACATATAAACCCTACAAGATGCAGTGGGTATAGTAGCCAGTGTGTACATTCTGCTAATCCATTATCTCTGTTTTGCTGTTTTTATGGTTCCATCATGAATTATGCTCAAGCTGGAGTGGTAATTAAGCAGAACAGTCATCAAAGACGTATTTTAATGTGATGCACGCGGGCTAAGTACTTATGTGAAATGGCTTTTCCATCTATGTAATAAATGATTGAAATGTTGAATAAATTAAATCCTAATACATTTTTTCTGACATAGCCACGGTTCCAATTGCTCCCGTGCTGCGGGGCCAGAGGAAGAGAACAGGCCTTTGGTGTTGGTTTGAGCAGTGGGGCGGAAATAACGATCTCCCCTTGGCCAATAAGATGGTTGATTGCTTTTGATGCAGAGTCTTTTAGCTGATGTGCAGAAAATTGAGGAGGAAAGTGATCTACATTAGCAGATACGGATATAAAGTAACTCCTTTGCACGCCCCAATAAAATGTCAAAGTGCGGCACATCAGACATGATTAATAATGACTAATTCCCTGGCTGCTGTATTAAACTAATGGTCATAGTCTGATTTATAATAATAGCAATTCATGTAATCATTATTATTATTAGAGCGCAAATCGTATTTCACCGGTTCCTAGGTCAGGAACATGTTCATACAATCATCAATAGATCCAGGTTCGCGTTAGCTCTTTCAAGTGTGCTGTTCGCAGTTTGCCCTTTGCGGCTTAAGTGTTAATATTTTTAAATATTTTATTTTTGAAAACTAAATAATATCTTTATATAATTTTTAAAAAAAGTTTTTGCATTTCTTTATGTTTATTCAATCAGTGAACGTTGTAGATTTTGCAGTTCAGATTTCGCAGTTCACATTCGCTGTTCAAAGTTAATTGTATTAATTTCGTTTGAACATGTTCGAGCAGGTTTGAAAATCACTGTTGCCCACTCTCCCAAAATGTCTGGGAGACTCCCAAATTTCTAGGGAGAACAGTGCACACACCCTCTGCCTGACCACTTCCCTAGTGGGAGTGGGGTTTAATGATGCGCTTGGCAGCAAATTGCATCATCCTGGCCACACCCTCCACAGTATTATGCCACGAACCATGGCATTGTGCAGTGGGGCCACAATTCGTGTGGCCACACCCCCTGCACTCAGCACCAGAATCTCCAAAACGTTGATAAGCATGGGTCAAACCGATTCAACTTTCTCAGATTCAGCTTGATTTTTTTTTGTTTAATTGATCTAAAATGTTTGCGATTTCTAAAAAATGTATGTCCTGATTCAACGAAAGTGTTTGATTAATGATTTCCGGTCAGTTTGAGCATCTTTAATTATTATTATTAACATTTAATTCTATAGCACCAGCATCGTCGACATCCTCATTTATATAGCGTCACCAATTCCGCAGCACTGTACAGAGGATATTTTCAGCAGCCAATTAACATACCAGTATACTTTTGTGGGAGGAAGCCGGAGCACCCGGAGGAAACCCACGCAAACTCGGGGAGAACATACAAACTCTACACGGATAAAGCCATGGTCGGGAATCGAACTCATGACCCCAGCGCTGTGAGGCAGAAATGCTAACCACTGAGCCACCGTGCTGCATACTGCGCCAAGCATACTCTGTAGCACTGGGGACAACCACAATAAAGCTGGGTACACAACTATTCAATATCTCTAACGATTTCACCAACGACTGAAAGTCCCGATGATCATGCCAATTCATGTCTACACACTTACACAATCCAGATCCTTTAGAGCTGTGGTCTTCACCTCTCACACCCATCTGCTGGAAAGACATGGTTCCATCGTTGATCGTGATTTTTCGGAAGCTTATAAAACCAAATCAGCGATGTGTTCTGGTGTGATAAAACATGATGGTGGGAGCGTACACACTCTTGCAATATCTGACCAAATGGATTGCAATGAAAAACAGTGCATTAGTGGGGCTATATGATCCTATCACACAGCAATGCCGATTAATGCTATACGGTAGTATTGATTACACTCGGGCTTCGGACACTCGCTAGATAATACTGAGTGCAGGAGAAATGTCTTTGAATAAAGTAGTTGTGATATGTGTGAGGTTTGGAGAGTGTTCTTACTAGGGGATGTGGCGATGTGGGGGGTATCGCTCTGGCTCACATTTTGCATCAGGCCCTATCGCTACCCTACTCTAGGTGTATGTGTGTGTGTATATGTATATATATATATATACTAAATATTTTTATTATTGTTCATTGATCGTCAATCCCACCACACAGCACTGTACAAAGAATATGTAGTAATTTAATATATATATATATATATATATATATATATATATATATATACACACATATACACAGTAGTGGGAGTAGGGTGTATACAGTGGTTTGCCATTATGATATGCCACTTCTAAAGCAGTAAACCACACAAGTCCAGAGGTTTCGGGTCAAAAGCCACAACTAGTTTATTCCCCAGCTTGCACACAAAACAAAACATAAACAAACTCCTAGCTGTCTGGATTTGCTCACCACAGCAGAGTGTCTCAGGAGGTACCTCACCTCCTCCCCAGGTCTGAGACAATGGTTGCATATTCTAGCTGCCTTTTCACAGGCGCCTCACAGATGCATCTCTTGATCAGTCTGTTTAGAGACTGGCAGATAAGAAGACCCGGACTGGGCCTTATGTATGGAGCCCACCCTTCTCTTTCTCCATACATAACACCATGGATCCTTACCATGTTTTGTTAGCGCAGGGAAATACCCTGTGGGAAGCTTTACCCACACAGCTACACCTTCTCCCTGGTGTTTAACGTACACAATGCTGGAAGCCTGGGACACATACCTCGGTCATTTAGCCTCCTTCCAGTGACTCTGTCACAATATGTACACATCACATCGACTGCACACATGTATATTGTACATAGTGAGGTACAGTATATCAGTATACATACAACACAAGACACACCACATCGACTGCACACATGTATTTTGTACTACTGTACACACTGAGGCACAGTACAATCTCACTTTCATACTCTCTAGCGATATCCATTCCTGGATTTACAGTGCAACAACCTCATTTCACAAGAATCATTATTTAAAGATAGAATTATTATAAAAGTTGAATAAGACTAAACTCTTTAGAAGCCAAGTAGGAAGGTGATTTGCTGTAATGTACTTGAAAATAACTCACT